>NW_028247103.1:0-63722 GCF_964263255.1 Lissotriton vulgaris | reverse complement strand
TGCAAAAACCACCTTCACAAAAAGATGTGTTATTAAATTGTGAGTTCAGGCACACTAAATGTCACCTTTCAAACTTAAGCCTATGGGAAGATAGGCTGGAAACATATTACTAAGCATGGGCGTAAAATCCGTTCCGCTCGCGGAATTTGCGGATTTTCGGCAAATTCGCAATCAGCGAACTCTCGCGAATTTGCCGAAAATTCGCAAATTCGCACGCAGCGGATTTTTTTGCTTGGTGATACAATATTGCGGCGCCGCGGCGTTCACTTACCGTCATTCAGCGTTTGCAGAGTTGTTTTTCTCCATATTTTGCGTGTGCTGCGCCATTTTGGATCTTGCTGCGGGATCCCGCGGGAGTTTGGCGACCGCGATTACGTCATCGCGGCTTGCCACCTTGCACAGCACGCATCGCGAGAGTTCGCAATTGCGAACACGTAGATGCGGCGGGCAGCAACAATTTCGCACTCGCGAAATTGCAAAATGTGCAATTCTGCACAAGAAATCCACCAGCAAGCAGCATAAACCTTCTGAAAATGATGATTTTCATCAGAATAACTCCTCAGGTTGACATTTGCCTGCACTTTTTTTTGCAAGGAGTCCATTTTGGAGGGTGGGGTGGGAGGAAGGAAGTGCCCCGCAGTCTCCAACTTCCTGTTCCTGTCCAGCAGGCTCCTCACAGTGCTTTCTTCATGTGCTGGTCACTTTCATTTGGATCTTGACCTGGAAGGATTACTTTTAGTGGATGCTGGTGGATATTTGGATTTGAGGCCTTTTTGACTTTCTTTGGATCACTTTTGGATTAGAAATCAAATTTCACAAGTAAGTTTGTTTGGGGCATTGCAGTTGCTGCAACTACAATTTTGGAACTTTTTCAGAACATTAAATAAAATATATTGTGGGTAGCCACAGTATCCAGTAGGACCAGGGTTAGTTATGGGTGCATGATACAACTGTTTTGTTGAATTTAAACATGATTTAGGGCATGGATGACATGGGATTGTGCTGTTTTTTGTGTGTTTTTCACTTTTTTTGGCTGCTGTTGGGGCCTTTTGCCCAGGGGTACCCAGTGGTGCATGGACTGAGTCTTTCTGTGGGGTCTCTTTAATGTAAACATCATGGAGGGCATGGATGGCATTGGATTGTGGTGATTTTTGTGTGTTTTTCGGTATTTTGGGGTGTTGATGGGGCCTGTCCATGTGGGTGGGGGCCATTTTGAGTGCCGGTACAGGCAGGTCCTGGCCATGTGCTCGGGGGGCAATTGGCCATTTTGAAGGCAGGCAGTTTTCTCAGGCCTGCACCCATTTTGCCTAGCTTTCATCCATTATACCCAGGGGTAGTGAGTGGTGCATGGGCCTAGTCTTTCTGTGGGGTGTCTTGAATTTAAACATGATTTAGGGCATGGATGGCATGGGATTGTGCTGTTTTTTTGTGTTTTTCGATTTTTTGGGCTACTGTTGGGGCCTTTTGCCCAGGGGTACCCAGTGGTGCATGGACTGAGTCTTTCTGTGGGGTCTCTTTAATAGAAACATCATGGAGGGCATGGATGGCATTGGATTGTGGTGATTTTTGAGTGTTTTTCGATTTTTTGGGGGTGTTGATGGGGCCTGTCCTTGTGGGTGGGGGCCATTTTGAGTGCTGGTACAGGCAGGGCCTGGCCATGTGCTGGGGGGCAAGGGGCCATTTTGAAGGTAGGCAGTGTTCTCAGGCCTGCACCCATTTTGCCTAGCTTTCATCCATTATGCCCAGGGGTAGTGAGTGGTGCATGGGCCTAGTCTTTCTGTGGGGTGTCTTGAATTTAAACATAATTGAGGGCATGGATGGCATTCGATTGTGCTATTTCTTGTGTGTTTTTCGATTTTTTTGGCTGCTGTTGGGGCCTTTTGCCCAGGGGTACCCAGTGGTGCATGGACTGAGTCTTTCTGTGGGGTCTCTTTAAAATAAGCATCATGGAGGGCATTGATGGCATTGGATTGTGGTGATTTTTGTGTGTTTTTTGATTTTTTGGGGTGTTGATGGGGCCTGTCCACGTGTGTGGGGGTCATTTTGAGTGCTGGTACAGGCAGGGCCTGGCCATGTGCTGGGGGGCTAGGGGCCATTTTGAAGGCAGGCAGTGTTCTCAGGCCTGCACCCATTTTGCCTAGCTTTCATCCATTATGCTCAGGGGTAGTGAGTGGTGCATGGGCCTAGTCTTTCTGTGGGGTGTCTTGAATTTAAACATCATTGAGGGCATGGATGGCATGGGATTGTGCTGTTTTTTGTGTTTTTTTCGACTTTTTGGGGTGTATAACTGATGTTCCTCTGTCTTCCATTGCTTTTAGGTGCACAAGAGAACCACCAGTGCCAGGAAGAAGTCCTGCAGCGGTGTGTGCAGCATAACGTCACGCGACGTCACGTGGGGCCACAGACAAGACAACTCTGCAACTCGTACAACTGCGGCCTTCTGTTCTGACATCTGAAGAAGATGGCCCCAAAAAAAGTTCCCCGTAGCTCCTCTAGCAAGAAAGTTGCCAGTAAGGAGCAGAAGAAGCAAGTGGCGCCACTTACCAAGGAGCCTGGTGTGCCGCCCGCCATATTTTTTGGGGAAAAAAAAGTACGCCTGCAGCAGCAGCGGGGTCTGCTGGGGACCAAGCTGGGAGCAGCACCCCTGCTCCATTGGGCTCAGTACCACCACCACCACGAAAACTTAAGTCCAAGCCCTGAGTGCTTTAGAGGCAGCCAGTATAGTTGTTCATTCACCATCAACCAGTGATGTTGGCTCATCGCAAGAAAGTTGCAGCATCCCTCAATCAACACAGGTTGTTGTAACTCATCTGACGAGTGTTCAACAACCACAGCCGCAACAACAACCACATGTGCAAGTACAAGCCCAAGTACATGTGGAAGGAGAGGCAGCGCAAGGAGATGCGCAAGCAGAGGTGCATGGAGCGGCACAAATGCCCACAATAGTTGTTCCTCCAGAAGTAGGGGCACATCAGGAAATCGACATTCAAGCCGAGGTATCATTTGAGGAAGCCACTCCTCCTGATCATTCATTGTCTTCCAGATCCCTAGCAAGGAAAAGATCAAGGATGTTGTCTACATCTTCTTCAAGCCCCCTTCCTTCTGATGATATGGATCTAAATTGGGAACCACCACAACCGTCTGAGAGTGAGGCACACCCTGATCTAACAAAGGTAGCTAAGCGTAAAAGGAAGGTCCCCGAAACTCTCGTACTTATGGAGTGTGATGATGACGCTGAAGAAGAAGTGGCATATACTCCTGCTGATGAAGACTCTCACGACGACGACGCAGTCATCATAAACGTCACTCCAGGCTCAGCGGGCATGCAGCAAACAGACATTTTGACCCTAGCCCGAAATGCTGCTGAGCGTGATATTGGCGACGTGGGAATGGGAGCACCACCAATGCAGTTAACTAGTACACCACCACCTACTGCTTCCATATTTTCTCGCCAGAAGGGACCTCCATCCACCTCCACCTCTATTTCCTCAATTAGTGGTGCTGCAAGTGCACAACATAGTAAAGTTCGGCAACACACATCCTCCACTTCATCTGGCATTAGCATTTCCAGTAATGCCTCCTCCGCCCCCCACAGACATTTGAAGTCCGCAGTTTGGGACTTCTTTAGTGTTAGCACAACAAGGGAAAACATAACCATTTGTACCATTTGTAAGCTAGGAGTTAGTCGTGGTAAGCTTGGTACCAACTATGGTACCGGAGGCCAGAGAGGTCATCTTGAGAGACAGCACACTGTCAAATGGCATGTGCACCTAAAGGAGATCAAGGAATCCCGAATTGCAAGTCAACAATCTGTATCTGTTGATTATTCATCTGATGATGACGAGGAGGAAGAAGTGGTGCATGGACTGAGCCTACCTGCGTCACAACTTACAATACGATCTCCAATGATGTGACCAGGGTAATTAACAAACATTGGTCCATTCTGAACTCTGGCAAGATACAATGGGAAAAACCTTTGTTCTCCTACAAGAAAGCAAGGAGTATCAAGGACGCAGTAGTAAACACCAGACCTATCAGAAAAGCAGCAGAAGAAGAATCAGTGCTGAACGCCTGGGGCATACCGAGGGTGACGGGCCACTACAAATGTGGCAATTGTAGTGTGTGCCCTTTTACTACCAATACCAAGACACTACAGCTCGAACCAGGCAAGACCTGGACTAACCAAGGACACACAAACTGCAACAGCAAAAATGTGGTGTATAGGATAACCTGCCCCTGTAACCTACACTACATAGGCATGACCAACAGAAAGGTAAAATTGAGAATCGGCGAGCACAGAAGCACCATAAGGTGCAAGAAGTCGATGACGAAGCTCACAGAACACTATCTGACAGCCGGGCACACGCCTGAAGACATACAATGGACAATTATTGAGCAGATCAGTGTGGGGAACAATCAAAACCAACGCCTTTTCGAGAACGAAAAGAGATGGGTGTACAGGCTGGGCACTCACAGGACTAGCCTGAACGATAACATTCTCTGGAACTCAATTATGGGATGAGAGTGGCCATCTTTGTACATTAACATCACTAATGAATTAACACCTAAGATTCAGCTATGGGTACATGAAATCACTGACCCTTTCTAATCAGCAGGCCACGAAGTACTAACCGACATTGTCCAACTATCACTCAGAAGGGGCAGTGACTTCCTCCCAACCCCTTCCTCTGCACTTCCCCTCCAATGCCAATGGAGACTTATAACTCAGTTTGATGCAAATACATGTATTTGACAGACCTATATGATGGATGTGAATCATACAGGCAGCATTATGTGATTAGGTTCTGCCCTCCCATCTAACTCCTTCAGTCTCTTTCTCCCTTCATTCACTACTGTGTAAATTTTAAGATGTATATCTTTTCATCCGTTTGAGCAGCCAAGCGGTTCACATGTTAAATTCGCCTATGTCTACCGCTTTCCGCTCTCTTCATTTATAGAGCGATCAGTGTCCACTAGCATACTAAACTTTAACAATCATGGACACTCGACCGGTTTCTTGGTTACCGTGGTAACCTCTCCCAAGCCTCGTTCACGGGAAACTCCAAGGTGATTGGTTCCCTGTCCCACGTGACTAAGGGCCCGCCTACCCCGCCCTTTCCAGGAAGTACCGAGATACAGATATACTCCGTTGCTGGCACAGGCAGCTAGGGACTTCCACGGGACGTACCGAACAGGAACCAAGTAGGTTTCCAGTCCAATGAGCAGAAGCCACAAGTAAGTCGCACTTCATTGTTCCTACGGGACTCGGTCAAAACACGGGAGATGACGCAACGTCGCTCATGCCAGTATGTACCCGCTTCTGTGTTTTTCCATCCAGGTGACGTGAGCATGGTTCTTGGAACCCGGACGCCCATGTAGCGGCTTACACCGCTCTCTCAGTAAGCCTAATGTTTTACATAAATCTGGGCTTCACAGGGCTACAATTTTGGAATGAAAATCCTACCTCTTGGATTCATAGTTGTAGCACCCTGGGTGTATGTCAGACATGTTTTATTCCCCACAGCATTGTGACTACCGCGGCACAATTTTTATCGCACAACCATTTAGCCAGCACTCTCCTAAAAAAAAAACCCCCAGGCGGCATGCCAGGCCCTCTCCTTGAGTAGCCCTGGGGTAACAACCACCTATGCACAAGCCTGCTAAGTACACAATTGCACCTCCCCACCGCATTTAGGTGTGTCCTGGTGCCATACTACCAACTAGCATGGGTCAACAGCTGAGCAGTTAATTCTGCGAATCACCTCTATAAGCACAATATATGTTAAGTGTACAACAAATGTCTGTCTACTTATTTACGTGATCCCAACCCCCCCTTTTTCCCTTTACAGGTTTTTTTTCCAGATTGGGGAGAAGACTATTTATATTTTGCAAATTTCCACAAGTTTGTGGATCCAATTTTTTTCACGTGATATGGGGCAGGGCGCACCTTAGCGTGTGCGTACCGCCCAGGTTACCCTTTCTGGTCCGGACGAAAACCCAACAATCGCATGAAGGTTGAAACATGTAGACCTAAGTTTAAAAATCACATAGCACACGTCGCTATTTTTAAACACTACACGTCTTAGACACCGAAGTCTACCTAATTAGACATAGGTGTCACACTCTTTTTATGGGGGTCCACTCACTCAGGAATAAAGTCTTGTAGCGAGTAGCATTAGGCCCTTTTTAAACCACTTATCACTTTGTAGAGTCATTGCACATATAAAAAAGAAAAAACCCGCTCCACTGTAGTCAGGTGTCGAAGCACACCCTGTTGGCACTCGGCCTTCGGGGTGGGACCCCGATGATGAAGCATGTCACCAACCAGGTTGGTGAGTGAGGGGTCTTCCAAAAGGACAGGCTTTGTCCTGCTATAAGGTTGGGCACACTGTGCTTCATTGAGCCTTAAGCTCTAGGTACAGAGCCTCTCTCTGTTACGCTTCTAGGGGGTACTCCTCCACTTGTTGTTTAATACTGAAGTAGGGGACCAGGAGATCCCACCTCACAGATTTATTAAATACCCTTAACTCTCTCCTATTGTTTTGGAGGAGGAAGAAGCGTCAAACATTTCTTCACTTACACCCAGTACCCCTGTCAGCAGCACACCCCCTGCAAGATATATGAGCCACACTAAGAGTGTGGGAGAGAGTGAGACACCAATGTGAAAAAGTCCATCATCACCGAGCGTAACTGGGTCGAAGAAGTCATCATCATCATCATCCTGTAAAATCATGGTCCAGCCCACCATTAGAAGCATGTTGTTTTCAGATGCGCCATTTGAACGCAACCACCGAATGACGCGTCTGTATAACACTAAGCTGGCTAAAATGCTAGCTCTGGACCTTCTCCCTTTTTCTTTTGTGGAAGGGGTTGGTTTTCTTGAATTAGTGGCAATGCTCTGCCCTAAATGGAAGGTTCCTAGCCGGTTCTATTTTGCCAGAGTTGCGGTCCCAGCACTACATGAAGATGTGCTGGAGGTGATTGGGGTAGATTTTCAGAAGAGTGCTGTTCACACTATACATCTGACAACAGACATGTGGACCAGTTGCCAAGCCGTTGATTACATGTGCGTCACTGCACACTGGGTCTCTTTTTCAGGGGTTAGAGCAAAGTTAAACGCAGGTGTTGACCCGAACAACGTTTTTAAAGCTGCTCGGAAAAATGCAACACTAGCCATGTTTGGCATGGAGAAAAGTCATACAGTAGAAAACATTTTGCAGGAGTTTAACACAAAGGTCTTTCAATGGCTGTCCCCAAGAAAACTCAAGCTTGGTGATGTTTCCACGGATAATGGCGCCAATGTAGTTAAGGCCATGAATATTGGTAACTATTTCAGAGTGCCGTGTTTGGCGCACTGTATAAACCTGGTTGTTAAAAAATTCTTGAGTGAAGAAAGTCCAGTGTGCGAGGTACTGACCACCTGCCGAAGAATGTGCACACATTTCAACCATTCTTTTAAGGCCCGGAAGCATCTGAGGGGCCTGCAACATGAACGTAAACTGCCAGTGAAAGCACTCATCCAGGAGGTGGCAACACGTTGGAACTCAACCTTCCACATGCTTGAGCATCTGTTTGAGCAGTGTGTGGTAGTCGATCAGTATTTCTTTACACAGGGTGCAGCTATGAAGGACCTGAGGATACATGCGGAGCAATGGAAGCTAGTTCAAAGCCTGACAGACATGTTTCGTCCTTTTGAGGTCTTCACGCGTGCAGTCAGCAGGGAGGACTGTATTTTTGTGAAAAGCTATCCCATTGTTGCGCATGCTAGAGCACCAACTGAAGGCGGTGTCTTCTATGTTTCAAAAAGATGAAGAAAAGCAAGAAGCTTTTGATTTGGCGGAGAAATTATTAGAGCGCCTACTTTGCGATGAACGTCTTCAAAACATCCACACAGAACAGCATTACATTTGTGCTACTATTCTGGATCCACGGTACAAAAAGGCACTGGCAGGCAGAGTATTCTTTCCTTTTGATGACGCAGAAGTTACAAAGTACAAGCATTGGCTAGCTATGTCAGCCATGAGGTTTGAAAGAGAACGGCAGGAAATTGAAGGAAAAGTCAGTATCTCAGCATCAGCAGGCCATCCCAAGTCAAAAGAATCCACTTCTACATCTAAATTGTAAATTGTAAATGTAAATTGATACTTGTATAGCGCACTACTCACCCGCAAGGGTCTCAAGGCGCTTGTACGAATACCGCTGTGGAACCCATCCTGGCTTTCCCTGTGAGGCGTCCACTCCTGGGCACCCCCAAGGTGGAGGCCAGGCATCCTTAGCGTTGTGGGGGCTGTTGTGGAGATTAAGCAAGCTGTTGCCCAGAGGTGCAGAGTGTGACTCCATGATTGAAATAGGCACCGAGGCGAGAATTATCAGGTCCGTGGAATTTTGAGCCCAAGACCCGCTAAGGCGGGGAATTGAACCCTGATCCCAGGCCAGACCTCTGCATCAGGGTCTGCCGCTCTAACCATTAAGCCACACTTCTCCACCTGAAGACATCTGTGGCTGTGGCAGAAGTGAGTGATTTCCCTCTCAGCCGTTAAAGACACCAGCAACCGGATCATCTGCACCAGACACAATAGTAACATTGTGTGAAGTAGAGGATTGGCTAACTCGGCTTGGGTTTGCTTCTCAAAAGGTCCCAGCAAAAAGTAAGCAAAGTGGAGGAACCGTGGAGAACCTTGAGTCGATGGTGCAGGACTATCTGAATGACTCAACAGAGGTCTATGTTCATGAAGACCCATTGGCGTATTGGCATGGGAAAAGAGAATTGTGGCCAGAGATCACCAACCTGGCTATAAATTACTTGTCTTGCCCACTCGCAAGCATGTCTTCTGAACGTGTTTTCAGTGCTGCTGGTGGCATTGTAACTTGCAAAAGGACCCGCCTCTCGCCCAAAAATGTGGAGAGGTTAACAATGATCAAGGTGAATCAGCACCTCATACCACCAGATAACAAAATACGAGAATACACGCAGGAAGAAGACGAGGACGAGGAGGACACCAACTTAGATGAGGGAAGTTCTTCTCTGTTAGGTGACCTACTCCCGCCTGAATTCGCAGAGTATGAGGACGAGTTCTTCTTCCCTGACACCGAGCCCTGAAAATGAGTCAATAACTTTTTTTTTTCGTCCTTATTCACTTTTATTCCTGTGTGTCTGTCTTTCTTTGTTTTGCAAAATCTATATAAAAAAACTTTAATCACCTTATCACAAAAACAAGCCCATCAGCAGAACTGTCTTCACTTATTTGCCTATTGATTTGAAGGTGCCGCAGTCTGCATTCCTCAGGTTCACAAGTTCACAAGAACATGCTCCTCTATCCTCCTCCTCCAGACTCCTATTTCCCTCAAAGCAGATGGCTGGATTATGTCCAATGAAGAAAGACTCTGCACTCGTGGGGGTGTTCTACTTCTTTGCGGGTGTGTTGACGGCTCTGGGGCCATTAGTGGGAAGGTCTAATACCGGATAAAAGTGGTTTGGAGAAAATCGGAGCAGAAAACAAATTTGCGCTTTTGATCACTTGCCTGTTTTGGGGTGCTGTTTGGCGGGCTTTTAGGTTGTTGTGGGTGGGTTTTGGGGTTCGGGAGCACTGCTGGCACAGTCTAATGTTGATTACATTTGTTTTTCAGGAAATCCATGGTGGAAAAGCGAAGTTAGGGCCTAGCTGCACAGCGCATTTGGACAGAATTCCAGGTAGTAGGCCCATTTTTGCTTTTTGCCAGTTTGGGAGTGTTCTTCTAATTAGCGGGTGGCTGCAGGGGTCTGGGGCCATTGCTGGGAATGTCTAATACCGGATAAAAGTGGTTTGGACCAAATCGGAGGTGAAATTCTTTTTGCGTTTTTGCTGACTTGCTTGTCTTTGAGGTGCTGTTTGGGGGGGTTACGGGTGTTTGTGGGTGGGTTTTTTGGTCTGGGAGCACTGCTGGGTATAGATACTTTTGATTGCAAGAGGTTTGAAGCAAATCCATGGTGGCAAAGGGGAGTTAGGGCCTAGCTGCAGAGCGTGCGCGGAGTGATTTTGGAAATTTGCCAGAAAATTTCAGTCCCCATTTTTGTAGTTTTGCTTTTTGGATGTTTGGGGGTCTTCTACTTGTTTCCGCCTTGGTTGACGGCTCTGGGGCCATTGCTGGGAAGGTCTAATACCGGATAAAAGTGGTTTGGAGAAAATCGGAGCAGAAATTATTTTTGCGCTTTTGATCACTTGCCTGTCTTTGGGGTGCTGTTTGGCAGGCTTTTAGGTTGTTGTGGGTGGGTTTTGGGGTCTGGGAGCACTGCTGGCACAGTCTAATGTTGATTGCATTTGTTTTTCAGGAAATCCATGGTGAAAAAGCGGAGTTAGGGCCTAGCTGCACAGCGCATTTGGACAGAATTCCAGGTAGTAGGCCCATTTTTGCTTTTTGCCAGTTTGGGGGTGTTCTGTTTTTTGCGGGTGGCTGCAGGGGTCTCGGGACATTGCTGGGAATGTCTAATACCGGATAAAAGTGGTTTGGACAAAATCGGAGGCAAATTTTTTTTTGCGTTTTTGCTGACTTGCTTGTCTTTGACTTGCTGTTTAGGGGGGTTCTGAATGTTTGTGGGTGGGTTTTTGGGGTCGGGGAGCACTGCTGGCACAGTCTAATGTTGATTGCATATGTTTTTCAGGACATCCATGGTGGAAAAGTTGAGTTATGACCTAGCTGCACAACGCGTTTGGACAGAATTGAAAGAAGGCCGAAAAATATTGTAAGTATGAGATTTTCCATTTTTGCTTTTTGCCTGTTTGGGGGTGTTGTGCTTTTGTGCGGGTGGGTTGGCGGGTCTTGGGGCATTGCTGGGAAGGTCTAATACCGGATAAAAGTGGTTTGGAGAAAATCCATGAGGAAAAAGTTTTTGCATTTTCTGACATTTCGCTCACTTTAGTGTTTTCGGGGGCCTGTTTGGGGGGCTTCCTGGTGTTTGTGGGTGGGTTGTGGGGTCTTGGAGCAACGCTGGGTATGAATACTTTTGATTGCAAGTGGTTTGAAGAAAATCCATGGTGGCAAAGGGGAGTTAGGGCCTAGCTGGAATGTTGGAAATTTGCCTGAAAATTACTAAGTCCCCATTTTTGTAGTTTTGCTTTTTGGCTGTTTGGGGGTCTTCTACTTGTTGTGCTTTTGTGCGGGTGGGTTGATGGGCCTGGGGGCATTGCTGGGAAGGTCTAATACCGGATAAAAGTGGTTTGGAGAAAATCGGAGCAGAAAAAGATTTTGTGCTTTTGATCACTTGCCTGTCTTTGGGGTGCAATTTTGGCAGGCTTTTAGGTTGTTGTGGGTGGGTTTTGGAGTCTAGGAGCACTGCTTGCACAGTCTAATGTGGATTGCATTTGTTTTTCAGGGGACAGTCTACGGACCTTGCTGGTTGTTGCTGTGGGCTCTCCTAGCCGTTTTTACTTCCACAAATTGCGATACCCGCTCCGCGGGTCCCGCTGCGCTTCTCCTGCCTCGAGGGAATTTTGGACTGTGTTTGGGGGCAAACTGTGTGCTGCAGGGCTGAGAGCATTCGGGACCGGACTTCGAGTTCCAGAAGCCCCGGCAAACCGTGCCTCCCGTCACCTGGCCGCTCTCCCTGCTAGCCACGCCCAGCTTCCACCTTGTAAAGCCTCGCCATTGCTGGATACCATGGGACACTCTACGGACCTTGCTGGTTGTTGCTGTGGGCTCTCCTAGCCGTTTTTACTTCCACAACTTGCGGTACCCGCTCCGCGGGTCCCGCTGCGCTTCTCCTGCCTCGAGGGTATTTTGGACTGTGTTTGGGGGCGAACTGTGTGCTGCAGGGCTGCGAGCATTCGGGACCGGACTTCGAGTTCCAGAGGCCCCGGCAAACCGTGCCTCCCGTCACCTGGCTGCTCTCCCTGCTAGCCACGCCCAGCTTCCACTCCTACAGCCCACGCATATAAGACAAGTGCTAATCCCGTGGCGCGGGAGCGTGCGGGAGCGTCCCGGGAGAAGCCCGGGACAAGGGCGGGACCGTCTGTGGCCGTCAGGGGCCGTAGGAGGTCGGGCTGGGCCATTTCTCTTGGCCTTTGGACAAAGACCTGGTGAATATTACTACTAAGTCGTTAAGTGGCGTTGTTGCCCATACTGTCATAGTTATTGTTGGGTGTCCGCTGAGATTACAATTTTTGTATTTTGGTTGTATTGCTTGTCTGCTCTTCAACATGCCCCCTACGTTCGGGTAGAGATCATTCTGTAGCACTTCAGACTTCAAAGGGGGTGGTATCAGGCCCATTAGATGCTTTTATAACCAAAGCTACGGGTATTTTAGAAAAAGAAATAGCTTTCGTTGAGAAAAGGTTGTCCCTAGACTTAATAAATGGGAAACGTTCTTCCTTGGGGCACATTGTTACAGTACCAAGCCCAACACCTAACCAACCACCTCCCCCTAATTTGGTTCTTGTACCTGGTTCCCCTCTACTGCATTGTATTTCTGATAATAACATTGGTGATGCAGATTCATCTGTGAGTGGTGTGGAAGATAGCGTACTATCTGCTACACCCTCACTACTAGACTCCTCCTCTGAAGAGGAAACTCTGGAGATGAATCGCCCTGGTAAGAGGAAGCGTAATAAAGGCCGACAGAAAGGTAGAGTTTCAAAGGCATTAAAAACCATTAGTCCATCGTTGCGTGTGTCTGAAACTCTCCTTTCAAGGGATGATCCAATACTTACTATCCCATCGGGTGGCCCTGTTACTTCTGCTTCTAATCCCACAGGGGTCCCCCTCACTAGCATAGTAAATATGAATGGAAATAATGCCGACCTGCTAGCACAAATGGAAATCCTAATTAAGACACTTTTGCTCCCGGTATTAGAGAGAACTAGACTTATGAATCTAAAAATTGACAACCTAGAGACCATCATTAAAGATAATTCTTGTCTACTATAAAAACTGGTTAGCCATCAGGCTAAGCATTTGGGCTCTTCTAGTGGTTCTGGTCATTCTAACCCTAAATCTTCAGGCCATACTGATACAGTTACCAAGGCTATCCCACCTGGGGAACCGTCAAATGTTAGCGACACCAGACCGGTCCCTAAGGCTAGGACTTCGAAGCCATCTAGTGCACTAAATAAATCCTCCACCCCGGCTGCCCAAACTGTTATACCTAAGAAGGCAAGTTTTAAATCTCATGGGCTACCTCTACTATCTACCTCCAAGTCTGTGAGTTCTGCACAGGCCTCTACCTCAGGGATAGGCAGTTCCAAACCGACTTCCCATCAAAATGCTAGTACTTGTGTTGCAGCTGGGTGTACACAACCTCCTAAAAGAGTTACTAGAAGAGGGCCTCCCCCAGCAGATCTACCATTCGATGCCACACCTTATACTATCGTCCTGACAGGAGTTGCACCCTTAAGGGACAGACAATCGGAATCACATGGTGACTTAATGAACAAAGTAGCCTTTTGGCTTAATAAAAATCGTCCCCTTCCACCTTCCTCTTCTACAAAGATTCTGACAGTCCGCAGAGTTGATTGGGTGGGTTATTGTCCAAAGGACTTGGAAGGCGATTGCATTTTAATAAACTTTCGGGATCCATGGGTGGTTGACTATATTCGCAGAGAGGCAAGATTCGGAAGAACAAGGGATGTACAATCCTTAAGCTTGTCTTACTTCTACCCTAAAAGGTTTGGTCCGCCCCCTCCCAGAAATTTCCCATTACATAGACCGGTGGGGAGAAACGTGGTAGAGAGGTTTCCCAACTCGCCCTTTTATCCGTGCCTCTCGAACAGGTTTGATCCACTGTCTGGGCTGGAATGTGTGGATTGACTGGGGTATGTTCATGGTCCAGATAGTTCTAGTAGGGATACCATAGGTTGTATCCGACTTTCTATCTCCCCAGGAAATTATGCCACTGAGGAGGGTAATAGTAAGGACTATTCAGAATCATACCTTAAATCAACTCCCCTGAGATCTAGTCCCCTTTGGAGGGCGAATGCTGAACTAGAAGAGAATAAGTGTACCTTAGATGCAGCCCCATCTTGTAACCAGGTGGGGACAGCCAAAATAGTTTCCTGGAATATGGCAGGGCTAAGGGGTCGTATGGATAGTGAAGATTGGGCTGATTTCATTGACTCCTTTGATATTGTCATTCTACAGGAAAGTTGGGCAGTTACCCCGATCTATAGGGCAGGGTACCTAAATTTTTACAAGCCTGCTATTCAGGGCCAAAAGGACAGACCCTCAGGAGGGTTAGTGGTATGGATAAGACAGTCCATGGGGTTTAGTCTATTGGAGATTTCGGTAGACAATCCGGATCTCTTGTGTATTAAGTGTAGTAGAGGCAACAATAAGGACTTAGTACTCCTAAATATATACGCTAGAGGACGCCCTGGAGGTCGTAAACAGTCAGTTATAGACGATCTGGACTCTCTGCTGAGGAGAATAGGCAGTGACAGTTTTGTTCTGGTCGCTGGTGACTTCAACTGTTCATTTGAGCCTCTGAACAGTGTGGGGGAGGATCTGGGGGCTGATGAAGATGTGGCATGGGACATCCCGCCCTTATTAATAACAAGGGGCGTCAAGGGCACTGAGGCAGCACTTCACTGGCTGGGCTTATGTCTAAAGTGGGGGCTGCGTGCTGCTAATGGACGCACGCCCTCCGATAAATCAGGCCAACCGACCTTTAACAACGGGGTCAGTAAGAGTCGTATCGACTACTTCCTTGTTAAAAATGAGCTCTGGTCCCAGGTTATTGACATGGAGGTTGTGGAACGCCCAGAGAGCGACCATAACCCCCTTTCATTGAGTCTCAAGCTTCTAGGCGTTGGAGATGGGCCTTCTATTACCACCTGCTCAACGTCAGAAGCTATACTGTGTAATAACAGGAAAAGAGTAAAATGGTCTAGGTTAGTTGCAGACCCCTCCATAATAAAAGGTATAGAAGAAGAAGCGGCAAAGACACTGGTTGCAATGGGAGTTGCATCATCCTCCCAGGGGTCTAACTCCCAGATTAGTGATCTTCACAATCAGTGCTTTGCGGAACTAAAAACCCTGTTAACAACCCCATTAACACCAAGGAAGGATAAAGTCCGGGCAAAATGGTATAATAAAAGTTGTAGGGTAGCACACAGCAGACTGATCTTAGCGATTAAATCCAGAGACATGGAGAAGTGTGGCTCACTGGTTAGAGCAGGCAGACCCTGAAGCAGAGGTCAGACCCGGGACCAGGGTTCAATTCCCAATGCGGCAGGGTCTTGAGCTCAAATGTCCATGGACTCGATAATTCTCGCTTCGGTGCCTGACCTAATCATGGGTTCACACTCTGCAACTCTGGGCATTAAGCTTGCTTAATCTCCACAACGGCCCCCCCGCGGCGGGATGCCTGGCTTTCACCTTGGGGATGCCCTGTAGGGGCTATCTCACAGGGAAAAGCCAGGACGGGTTCCCAAGGCAAGCGCGGAGATACCCCTTTGGGGGTCGATTCAGGTGCTATATAAGAAACATAATAATAATAATAATAATTGCAGTTATTTGAACGGCCCGGCTTATCTATAAAAAAACGCTATGGGCCGCGAAGAAGGAGTGGGAGGACCGACATTGGTCAGAGCTCCTTTTGGCATGCCTAACATCAAACCAAATAAAGTTTTGGGAAATCGTTAAGTGGGGTGCGAACCAGGATTCCAAAACCCCCGTGAATCATGTCTCAGTGGAAGACTGGGTGGCTTTCTATTCATTGCAGTTCAGAGCTCCGGATGTGGTTCAGGATTCTTATCAAGAGTTGGATGTAGTCTTGCCTACTAACCCTGATTGCCCGCTTGTTTTTAATACCTCTAACACGAAGTATGCTTTGGGTGCAGTCCACTCAGGTAGAGCGCCTGGGATGGACGCAATACCCTCTGATCTTTTTAAAACGAATTTTGACATTTGGGTTCCCTACATAACCATGCTTGTAAATGCAATCGCTGCAGGGGCAAGGATTCCGGACTCCTGGAAAGGGGCGGAGATTCTACCAGTTTTTAAAAAAGGAGACCGCTCAGTCCCGGGGAACTATCGTCCTATAAATTTGATAGATTCTATCCAAAAAATAGTTGCCAGGATGGTACTTGTGAGAATCCAGGGGTGGATGGAGCAAGAAAATATTTTGTCCCCTATGCAAGCTGGGTTTAGAGTAGGCACCAGCACCCTAGACCAGGTCTTTAGACTCAACATGTTGTTTTGGAAGGTTGTCAAGCTGGGTGGTGGCGCCATCTATGCCGCTTTTGTGGACCTTAAATTGGCTTTCGATTTAGTACCAAGAGAGAAAATGTGGAATTCCCTTAGACTTATGGGTCTGCCTTCTGAAATTCTTGATTTAGTGGTTAGACTCCACGAAGAAAACTTCGCTAAAGTGATATGGGGTAAACAAGGTCAGGTGACTGACACGCATCCCTGTACGCGGTGTGCGACAGGGATGCGTGTTGGCACCCACCTTATTCCTTTTGTTTATTAATCAGGTTGTAAAATTCTTTTCTGATACCCCGACCGATGCACCATCTTTGGGCGGGTTTAAATACCCGATGTTGATTTTTGCAGATGATATCCTGCTTCTCTCAAAAACTCGTAGGGGGTTGCAATTAGCCCTCAACAGGTTTGCTGAGTTTTGCAGGGTTAATGATCTGCAGATCAACACAGATAAAATAAAATTTATGGTTTTTAGTAACAAAAGCCCTATTAAAACCTCTATTACTTTGAATTGTACCCTGATTGAACAAGTGGATACAATGATGTACCTGGGTGTGGCCCTGGACTACCGCTTTAGCTGGAAACCCCAGATTGAGGCTTTATATTTTAAGTTTGTCCGCCTCTCGGGCTGCTTATTACAGGAGCAAAAAAAGTCCCTGACCAAACGTATTGCCCCGGTGATAAAAATTTACGAAGCGAAAATTAACACAGCCATATTATATGGCGCTGATGTGTGGGGGTATAAAGATTTGTCTTTCCTTGTTAAGGCACAAAATAAATTCCTGCGTAATTTGGTGGGTCTTCCTCAATCTACACCCACCAAACCACTGCTGTTAGATTTGGGTTGCAAACCCTTCAATGACTTGGCTCGGTTCCGTCTGGTGGCCCTATGGCGACGGCTCTGGACTACTCCAGAGCTTAGCCTATTTGCCAAGGAACTGGATGAAGTTAGGTCTTTGTTGGGGGGCTTCCCAAATCCCCTGGCTAAGGGAAGTAAAATCTGTGCTGGATGAGATGGGTCTCAACCACCTCTGGTCCAACCCGGGGGATTCCCTTTTTCCCTCTAAACAGGATTTCAAGGATTTATACTGGGCCACAGTAAAACATCTAGCAGTGGCCCAGTCAGATGCTTCTAACCTTACTGGGCATTTTCTGGTACATAAATTGACCCCTTCTATAGAATCTTACTGGGATGTGATCACTAAAACCCTCGACCGGAAATTATACCACCAGTTCCGCGTCGGATCACTCCCAGTCAATTCTTTTGCTGGAAAATGGTCTGCGAATACAAATTATACCTGTCCTTGGTGCCCTAATCACCCAGAAAGCATGGGTCATTTTTTCTTTGCATGCCCAGCTGTAATGACAGACTTTTTCCGGCCCTTTTTGGAGGGAGAATGATGGAGAATGACTCCAGTCTATCAGTCTTATAGTGTAGGGATTAGGACTATAAATTGGACCTCTCTGGGAGACATGGTAGGGTATATTCGTACCCCTTTCCTTAGAGTAGGGCTTACGAATTTAAGCTAGGGAGTAGATATATAAGTATTAGTCATGATCCACCCTTTTTCCAGTGTGTTAGGATATTTTCCATGGAGTTATACGTATTCTGGGCCCTGTAGGCCTTAAACGGGACAGACTCCATCTTGCCCTCTGCCTGGTAGCTTGAGAGGCTTTCTAGGTCAAGTGTAATATTTTAGTTTCAAGGTGTTGTTCGCTTGGAGAGAACCGGCTCAGGCTGGCCCTTATCGAAGGAATGTATTTTTCTCCACTCCGAAGACACAACTTCAGGCCGGCCGGCTGGGAACGTGTCCTTGGTACGGGGAGGTACAAGAATTTGGTGGGCCGCAGGTTACTGGCCGTAACTTTCCATGAAGGAACAGGCTTTGATATTAGCGAAGGTGTTAGACAGAGAGAGAGTTAGTTCATAGGCGGCAGCTAGCCGTTAGCATCTCTGCCATTAATTATTTTCTTCGGCGGACAGTCGCCATCTTTGAAGTCCGAGAAAGATTTACAACCGAGACTCTCTGAGAAAGTTTGAAGGAGAAATAGCGCGGAGCGCATAGAAACAGAGAGAGAGAGATACGGTAGCCAATAACCAGCAAGGTTCCAGTGACTTGGAGGGAAGCAGAAGAGTTTGAGCCTAGCGGTGCAGACGTGTGCTTGTGACGGCTGGGGTGTGACTTTGAGACGAGCCAAGACACAGAGACGAGAAGGGAACCTAGATGACTGCCGAGCCCCGACTTCATATTAACCAGGTGATCTCCGCCCTTTCTTTAAATCATTCTAACCTTTACCTTTCCTTTGCAGAAAATATATTGCATAGTATTGTGTTTGTGATTATTGTTAATTAATACCTTGGTTTATTGTGAACCGACATGTGCCTTGTATTCCTGTTCAATCGTGGTAACTGATCTTTAGTGTTTGGCATTGTTTGCATGAACGGATGTGAAATCCCGATCAGGTAAGGAGTGATCAAGCCAATAGGAAGCGAGGGGACCTTTGATGTCGGGAACAGAAGGTACATATTTCAATTAGAAGAAACGTACTAAATTCACATTGTCCTAGCTTTATCCCAAGTAGATAAATGAGAAGTTTCTCCCATAGGTGTTCATAGGAAAGTGGTCGTCGTTGATATGCGGCGTAAATGGGAGCGTTGGGGGGGAGACCAACGTGGAGGTTCGCGGGACTGTGGACCGAGTGTAAGTGAGAGCGTTGGGGGGGAGACCAACGTGGAGGTTCGCCGGATTGTGAACCGAGTGTAAGTGAGAGCATTGGGACTGCAGGCCCATGTGTAGACACGCCAGATTGTGTGTCATATCTGCCCTAGGGTAGATTAGTCTGGGTCGGAGCGGCCGCGAGACTAGCTGATGTGTATAAGATATGATAGAAAACCTATGCATGTTTATTGCTATTCCCCTATCCTTAGGTGTAAGATATACATATATGTATCCATATCCATTGTAAATACGTTCTAAGGAGAGAGGTGGTTACGTTCTGACTGGGTTGTAGGGGCCCCTAGGGGCGGATTCCATCTAAGCGGAAAATCCGGTCATTACATCTGGCGTCACGAACTGTTTACGAAGCCTGTGTGCGCTTTATTGTTTTAATCTTGTTGGTTTGCGCTCGGCTCGTACGTATACATTTTTGTTTATAATTGTGTATATATTTTTTGTGTGTTGACATGTTTTCGAAAAAATCAGGCTCTGTTTTCAAACTGCCTATTCAGATTCCCGGCTGGGAGTCTACGCCTTACGAAGCTTTGGCCCGTGAGTGGGCCGATTCTACTGGTTTGAGTGAGAATTGGATTTCTTGTTTGGAGCAGGCGGAGCCTGCTGATGTGGTTTCTTGCTTGCAGAAAGCTCCAGTAGTGAAGGGTGATGAGCTTCCTATTTTGGGACGCAGAGGTTGGATTGTGCTCCATGCGTATCGGATCCTTCATGAGAGGTTTGTTCAGTTGCGAAAGCAAAGCAAGGATATGGAAGGACAGGTTGTTGAGTTGCAGAATGCGCATACTTTGTTGCGGTGTCAAAATAAATTGCTTGCCGACAAACTTGAAACTTATCAGACTATAGCCGAACGGGCTGCAGTTCGCATTGCGCGATATGAATACAAACACCGTCGTGGTCGTGTGTCTACACGGAAAGTGCGCATGGTCGTGGCGAAAGCCGGACTGGATTGGAACCCTGACGAGTGGGATGGTAATATCTGGGATTCTAATGCTTCTGAATCCTCGGCTGAGGAGGGTGATAAGCGCGAGTCTTCCCGCTCTGGACGTGACTGTAAATCTGCTTCTTGTGACAAAGTTGTCATGTCTGACGACCGTGGTCGTTCTTCCCGTTCCGATGACGTGTCTTACCCTGATTGTTCTTTTAAATCTAAGGACGGAGCTTCTTCTGGAGCTCGCCCGGAGGTTTCTGCTCATCCTGTGTTTCGTCGCAAGTTACAACAAGCTCCTGGTAATCCGGGTGGTGTTGCCCTGGATAGTATTGAAGATTTTACTCAACAGGAGGTGAGTGATATTTTACAACGATTTCGTCAACGGCCTGGTGAGGCTTTGCTTACGTGGATGGTGCACCTTTATGAACTGGGCGCTGCCGGTATTATGCTCGATGCTGTTGATTGTTTACGGTTTTGCTCTTTGAGTTCCGACTCTACCATTCAAGATCATTTTCAGAACTATAATGGTGCTGGTCAGATTACTTTGCTCCAGGTTGCGTCTGATGGCTGTAACCATAAATATCCTACTGAATCTGATTGGCCTGTCAATGACAAGCCGTGGTACACTTTGCGTGATGCGTCGCAACGCTTGAAGGAGGAGGTGATGAAAACTGCTATTTTTCTCAGTACTTCTGACAGACTGTTGGACGGTCTTTTGACATCATCTGTGCGCAATCGCATTATCCGTTCGTCCCCTGTTGCTTACAAGCAGGTTATGATGACTTTGTTAATTAACCAGACTGGCAATCCTTTGTCTGCGGTGCTTGAATCTGTTCGTCAGCTTGGTGAGTTGGGTGAATGGTTTAAACCTGAGAGACCATCTCGTCCTGAAGGTCGTACTGCTGGAGATTATAAGTTCTCTAGACGTGATATGTTTCTGGCTCTTTTGGCTGATGGTGTGAAGAGGGAAGATATCGATGGTGAGCCTAATAATCGCTTGTGGGACATTTTCCGTAAGCGTGGTTTGGATCGGAAGGAGGGTGCCCGTCGTGTTCGTAAGAATGATTGTGGTCGTGGTTCTGATGACAGTGGTGATGAGAGGCGTCGTGTGGATTCTGATCGCCGTGGTGACCGGCGTTTTGATCATGATGTGTCCCCTCATCGTGACAGAGAGAGAGAGAGAGAGAGGGGGAAAAAGAAAGGGGGAGAGATGATCGCGTTTCCAACCGATATAGAGAGGAGAGAGATTATTCCCCTGAGCTGAGGAGAAGGGAGGATCGTCACAGGCTTGCTGATTGTAATTCACAGTACGATGTAAATGACAAAAATCCATTTCGTAATGGAGATGGATATGAACAGGAAATTCTGATACCCAAGAAACATGAGAGCATATATCCTGATTTGTCCTGGCTAGCGGAACGCAGTCAAAATGACTAGGAAGTAGGTCAAGCTCCAGTACGCAGGTGGGCTCACAGAGACAACAGACCCTATGTAGATATTGAGATTTTTTGGAAACATCGTAATATCCAAAGGGCCCGAGCATTGGTAGATACAGGAGCGGAGGCCACTTTAATTCATGGTAAAGCAAAGAAATTTAAAGGACAATTCTTCACAATTACTGGTTTAGGTGGGAAAGAGACCCCCGCAGTGCAAACTACACTTGAGATGAAAATTGGTAGGATTCCCCGTAGAGAATATTCTGTGTTAGTCGTACCACTTTTGGAGTATATAATTGGAATTGACATTTTGAAAGGAATGACTTTGCATTTGGATGATGGCTGTTACCAATTTGGAACTAAGCATTACATTTCGTCCAGACCCGTACGGGTTGGTCGTTTACGGATGCCCCCCATTAAAATTCCCCAAGCTACAAAAGTGGTTTCTCAGAAACAATATCGTATCCCAGGTGGTCATGAAGAGATCAGTGCCACAATTCAGGACTTGGTTGATGCAGGAGTTATAACTCCGGTTACTTCTGCTTGGAATAATCCCGTTTGGCCCGTGCGCAAGAGTGATAATTCTTGGCGCATGACTGTTGATTATCGAGAGTTGAACAAACATACACCTCGTTTAGCTGTTGCAGTACCAGACATTGTCACTTTGATCCAGAGAATTCAGAAGCATCCAGGTACATGGTATGCGTCCATTGATATTGCTAATGCTTTCTTTTCAATTCCCATTGCCCCCGAGTGTCAGGAACAATTCAGTTTTACCTGGAATGGACGTCAAATGACGTTCCGGAGTCTTCCTCAAGGTTATGTACATAGTCCCACGATCTGTCACCGGCTGGTGGCTGAGCATTTGTCTGAGGTGCCCGCAAATCCACAAATACAGGTGTGCCATTATATAGATGACATTTTGATTCAAGGTGAGACGCAAGATCAGGTACAGTCTCATTTAGACCAGATCCTTGATTGTTTACGAGCAAAAGGTTGGGAAATCAATCCTGATAAATTACAAGGTCCATCCCAAAATTTAAAATTTTTAGGTATTAATTGGCATGAAGGTCACAGAGAAGTGATTCCACAAGTGAAGCGAAAGATTTTAGATTTTGCAGTTCCAAGGAATAGAAAAGAGGCTCAGAGTTTCATTGGCTTGTTTGGCTTTTGGCGTCAACATATTCCTCATTTAGGTCAGATTTTGGCTCCATTATATCGAGTCACTCGGAAAAAGAATGCGTTTGAATGGGGAGAACCACAACAGAGTGCATTTAATTTGGCGAAAGAAGCGATTCAGTACGCCTTGGATCTGTGGCCGGTGAGCGACGGTGATGTTGATTTGAATGTGTCCGTGGAAGGTCCGTATGCCAATTGGAGTTTATGGCAAAAGCAGGGCAGACAAAAAGTGCCATTAGGTTTTTGGACCAAAAAGTTACCTGAAGCTGGTGAGCGTTATACACCCTTTGAAAAACAGTTGCTTGCATGTTACTGGGCTCTGGTGGATACCGAGCAATTGACTTTAGGTCATGCTGTGATTTTGAGACCTGAAATTCCTATAATGCAGTGGGTTTTGAGTTCGCCAAAATCCCATCGGATTGGACATGCTCAAGAGGCGAGTGTGATTAAATGGAAATGGTACATTCAGGACAGAGCACGTGTGGGTCCGAAAGGTGTGGCAGTGTTGCATGAGCGAGTGGCGCAGGCGCCATCGAACAAGACTGAAAGTGATTGTTCTGTACCTGTAGTACAGGAGTCTCCTGTCAAGTGTGGTAAATCATTTGATGATCTGTCCGCGGAGGATAGAAAACACGTGTGGTTTACTGATGGTTCAGCGAGGTTCATTGGTGAGAAACGACATTGGAAAGCAGTGTCGTACAATCCGATTACACAGAAATTATTAAGTACCACTGGTGATGGAAAGAGTAGTCAATATGCTGAATTGTATGCAGTTTACCAAGTTTTGAAACAGGAGTTACCCGGCACATGTCATATTTTCACTGATTCCTGGTCCACTGCTAATGGACTGGCGGTATGGTTACCAACATGGCATTCTCATAATTGGGAATTGCATTCAAAAGAGCTGTGGGGAAAAGAATTATGGCAAGAAATTTGGGATTTGCTCCCACAGAGTACTGTGACAGTCTTTCACGTAGATGCTCATACCCCGATAGATTCCCTTGACAAGTTCTTTCATAATATTGCAGATGAAAAGTCTAAAATTTCTGAGGCAGTGGTGGACATGCAAGATTCTGATTTGGCGGGATTGGCGAAATGGGCCCACCAGAAAGCGGGACATTTTGGAGAGAGAGCCACTAGCAGGTGGGCTATTGACCGAGGAATTCATATTCCTTTACATTTGATCAAAGATGTCATTCTGCATTGTCCCATTTGCCAGCATTCCAGAAAGAAAGAAGTGCCTCACATTGTTCAAGGCCATTTACATCGAGGAAAGTTGCCCGCTCAAATTTGGCAAATTGATTATATTGGCCCGCTCCCTATGAGCAGAAATTGTCAATACATTTGTACCGCTGTTGATACCTATAGTGGCCTTTTGGTCGCTTTCCCGTGTAAAAATGCTACCCAAATTAATACCATTAAAACATTGGAACTACTCATTTTATATTATGGTGTTCCATTTCAAATTCAATCTGATAATGCATCCCATTTCCGTGGAAGATTGGTGCAGGAATTCTGTGTGGAAAATAACATTGAATGGGTGTTTCACATTCCATATTATCCACAGGCTGCGGGATTGATTGAGAGAATGAATGGTTTGCTAAAAGATCAGTTGCGAAAGTTAACGGACGAACATTACAAACAATGGAGGGATATTTTAATGCAGGCATTATTGATTCTAAATAATCGTCCTTTGTTGCATGCTGAATCTCCTTTAATGCGTTTGTTTCCTCCAGCTGTTGATGCAAAACCGAATACCCTTGTCCAATCTGTGATGTATTGGGAAATTACCCCCGGAGCTTTGGCTCCATGCAGAGCGACCCCAGGTTCTGCAGGCTTGGACCTGCATGCTATGGATGACATTGTCCTAAAAGGCAGAGACCGAATCATTGTTGAGACTGGCGTTGGTGTCTGTATACCTGCCGGTAGTTTTGGATTGATTGCCCCTAGATCGGGCCTTGCCTTGAAAGGTGTCCAAGTTCTTGGAGGAGTGATTGACAGCGATTATCAGGGAGAGATTAAGGTCCTTCTGCTTAATAGCAGTGAGGTTGATTTGTCATTCAAAAAGTCTGACCATGTTGCTCAATTGTTGATTATGCCTGTCTACAGTGGTGAGATTGAGAAAGGCACTGCCCCAACGTTGCTAACGACACGTGGCCAAAAGGGCTTCGGTTCCTCTGATAACCCCGGAGCTAAGATATGGGTGCAATCGCCGAAACATCCCCCTGAACAGGCTGAGGTTATTGCGACCGGTCATGACAACACCATTTTGGTGATGAAGCCAGGGAAAGATAGCTGGGAAGCTGTCCCAGCTGACAAATGTTATTTACGAGAATGATTAAGGCCTGTGTTTGTATTTTTTCAGATCATTCTCTGGACTGCTGCTGCAGGATGTGCCGGCGTTGGACTCCTTTTGGTCTGTTACACCGGGAGAGGAGAGGATCCGCCGACTTCGGTTGATTGGAGAACCCGAGTTCCGCGTTCCTTTGCTGCATGGGACTCATCTGCTAATTTCTGGATCACTCTGGCTAAGAGAGTGACGAACTCTCCACATTTCTGTCTTACCCCCATGAGGTCTGTGACTGACATTTTGGCGACCTGCTTGGTTGCTGTCCCAGCATCTACTGAACTTTGCGACATATTTTTAATATTTCAAATGCTCGACCAAATATTATTCTGGGCGATTTTGCGGCCCATGAATTTTGTCCCTTATGTACTGTTCTTCCTGACCTCGATACCCCTATTCATTCCCAAATCACTACTTTCAATATCACACCAGGTGACTTATGTTTTATTATGACATGTGATCCCAAAGCTATCACCGAATGTCTTAAGCTGAAGATTCAGGCTGCTACTTCTTTTTCAGCTCATCAACGATTGTTGTGTTTAAAGAGACTTCCGAATTCATGTGTTTCCGACAAAAATAATATGACATGTAAACGTTTACTAGTTGCCCCTAGTTATTACCGTTCGATGTTACTACCCTCCGGGTGGCTGTTCTCTTGTGGGAACTCCTCCTGGCCCTATATTCCTGCGAATATTTCTGGAGGTCCCTGTGCTATTACTAGATTAAGTTTGCTGATGTTTTCCTCACATCCTAGTTCCCATTCCCGTATGGTGCGAGACTCTATGTCATTGCATGAAGACTGTGATTCCTCTGTCCACCTGTATTCTAAATCAGAATATCTTGGTTTAGCTTTTTCTATTATTGGTGTTCCAGCATTGGCCGTCTATAATTCGAAAACAATTGGCAAAATGGCCTGCTGGATGGTTAAATCCATTAACCAAACTTCTACTGTATTATCAGACTTATTATTAGATGCCCAGGGTGAACGTCGAGCTATTTTACAGAACAGAGCAGCGATTGACTACCTTTTGTTAAAACATGGACATGAGTGTTCTGATTTTGAAGGACTATGCTGTTTTAATTTGTCCGATCACTCTAAATCAATCCAAGCCCATATTGACAAACTCCACGACTTGACTGCAGAAATTAGACAGCATATTGATCAGGGCTGGTTCGACTGGCTCTTTAATTGGTTACCTGACTTGCATTCTTTACGACAGATTTTAGGGGGGATTATTGTTTCCATTTGTATTTTAATAGCTATCTGCTGCTTTATTCAGTGTATTCCTTCCCTACTACAGTTTTGTAGAATTGGCAAGAGATATAAATCAGTTAGTTTTGTTTCTTATTATTCCTCCACTGATGTTAGCTCTATATAGAATACAACTAATAGACTGGAGTCAAGGGGTGTAATGTAATGACGGACTTTTTCCGGCCCTTTTTGGAGGGAGAATGATGGAGAATGACTCCAGTCTATCAGTCTTATAGTGTAGGGATTAGGACTATAAGTAGGACCTCTCTGGGAGACATGGTAGGGTATATTCGTACCCCTTTCCTTAGAGTAGGGCTTACGAATTTAAGCTAGGGAGTAGATATATAAGTATTAGTCATGATCCACCCTTTTTCCAGTGTGTTAGGATATTTTCCATGGAGTTATACGTATTCTGGGCCCTGTAGGCCTTAAACGGGACAGACTCCATCTTGCCCTCTGCCTGGTAGCTTGAGAGGCTTTCTAGGTCAAGTGTAATGTTTTAGTTTCAAGGTGTTGTTCGCTTGGAGAGAACCGGCTCAGGCTGGCCCTTATCGAAGGAATGTATTTTTCTCCACTCCGAAGACACAACTTCAGGCCGGCCGGCTGGGAACGTGTCCTTGGTACGGGGAGGTAGAAAAATTTGGTGGGCCGCAGGTTACTGGCCGTAACTTTCCATGAAGGAACAGGCTTTGATATTAGCGAAGGTGTTAGACAGAGAGAGAGTTAGTTCATAGGCGGCAGCTAGCCGTTAGCATCTCTGCCATTAATTATTTTCTTCGGCGGACAGTCGCCATCTTTGAAGTCCAAGAAAGATTTACAACCGAGACTCTCTGAGAAAGTTTGAAGGAGAAATAGCGCGGAGCGCATAGAAACAGAGAGAGAGAGATACGGTAGCCAATAACCAGCAAGGTTCCAGTGACTTGGAGGGAAGCAGAAGAGTTTGAGCCTAGCGGTGCAGACGTGTGCTTGTGACGGCTGGGGTGTGACTTTGAGACGAGCCAAGACACAGAGACGAGAAGGGAACCTAGATGACTGCCGAGCCCCGACTTCATATTAACCAGGTGATCTCCGCCCTTTCTTTAAATCATTCTAACCTTTACCTTTCCTTTGCAGAAAATATATTGCATAGTATTGTGTTTGTGATTATTGTTAATAAATACCTTGGTTTATTGTGAACCGACATGTGCCTTGTATTCCTGTTCAATCGTGGTAACTGATCTTTAGTGTTTGGCATTGTTTGCATGAACGGATGTGAAATCCCGATCAGGTAAGGAGTGATCAAGCCAATAGGAAGCGAGGGGACCTTTGATGTCGGGAACAGAAGGTACATATTTCAATTAGAAGAAACGTACTAAATTCACATTGTCCTAGCTTTATCCCAAGTAGATAAATGAGAAGTTTCTCCCATAGGTGTTCATAGGAAAGTGGTCGTCGTTGATATGCGGCGTTAATGAGAGCGTTGGGGGGGAGACCAACGTGGAGGTTCGCGGGACTGTGGACCGAGTGTAAGTGAGAGCGTTGGGGGGGAGACCAACGTGGAGGTTCGCCGGATTGTGAACCGAGTGTAAGTGAGAGCATTGGGACTGCAGGCCCATGTGTAGACACGCCAGATTGAGTGTCATATCTGCCCTAGGGTAGATTAGTCTGGGTCGGAGCAACCGCGAGACTAGCTGATGTGTATAAGATATGATAGAAAACCTATGCATGTTTATTGCTATTCCCCTATCCTTAGGTGTAAGATATACATATATGTATCCATATCCATTGTAAATACGTTCTAAGGAGAGAGGTGGTTACGTTCTGACTGGGTTGTAGGGGCCCCTAGGGGCGGATTCCATCTAAGCGGAAAATCCGGTCATTACATCTGGCGTCACGAACTGTTTACGAAGCCTGTGTGCGCTGTATTGTTTTAATCTTGTTGGTTTGCGCTCGGCTCGTACGCATACATTTTTGTTTATAATTGTGTATATATTTTTTGTGTGTTGACATGTTTTCGAAAAAATCAGGCTCTGTTTTCAAACTGCCTATTCAGATTCCCGGCTGGGAGTCTACGCCTTACGAAGCTTTGGCCCGTGAGTGGGCCGATTCTACTGGTTTGAGTGAGAATTGGATTTCTTGTTTGGAGCAGGCGGAGCCTGCTGATGTGGTTTCTTGCTTGCAGAAAGCTCCAGTAGTGAAGGGTGATGAGCTTCCTATTTTGGGACGGAGAGGTTGGATTGTGCTCCATGCGTATCGGATCCTTCATGAGAGGTTTGTTCAGTTGTGAAAGCAAAGCAAGGATATGGAAGGACAGGTTGTTGAGTTGCAGAATGCGCATACTTTGTTGCGGTGTCAAAATAAATTGCTTGCTGACAAACTTGAAACTTATCAGACTATAGCCGAACGGGCTGCAGTTCACATTGCGCGATATGAATACAAACACCGTCGTGGTCGTGTGTCTACACGGAAAGTGCGCATGGTCGTGGCGAAAGCCGGACTGGATTGGAACCCTGACGAGTGGGATGGTAATATCTGGGATTCTAATGCTTCTGAATCCTCGGCTGAGGAGGGTGATAAGCGCGAGTCTTCCCGCTCTGAACGTGACTGTAAATCTGCTTCTTGTGACAAAGTTGTCAAGTCTGACGACCGTGGTCGTTCTTCCCGTTCCGATGACGTGTCTTACCCTGATTGTTCTTTTAAATCTAAGGACGGAGCTTCTTCTGGAGCTCTGCCGGAGGTTTCTGCTCATCCTGTGTTTCGTCGCAAGTTACAACAAGCTCCTGGTAATCCGGGTGGTGTTGCCCTGGATAGTATTGAAGATTTTACTCAACAGGAGGTGAGTGATATTTTACAACGATTTCGTCAACGGCCTGGTGAGGCTTTGCTTACGTGGATGGTGCGCCTTTATGAACTGGGCGCTGCCGGTATTATGCTCGATGCTGTTGATTGTTTTCGGTTTTGCTCTTTGAGTTCCGACTCTACCATTCAAGATCATTTTCGGAACTATAATGGTGCTGGTCAGATTACTTTGCTCCAGCTTGCGTCTGATGGCTGTAACCATAAATATCCTACTGAATCTGATTGGCCTGTCAATGACAAGCCGTGGTACACTTTGCGTGATGCGTCGCACCGCTTGAAGGAGGAGGTGATGAAAACTGCTATTTTTTTCAGTACTTCTGACAGACTGTTGGACGGTCTTTTGACATCATCTGTGCGCAATCGCATTATCCGTTCGTCCCCTGTTGCTTACAAGCAGGTTATGATGACTTTGTTAATTAACCAGACTGGCAATCCTTTGTCTGCGGTGCTTGAATCTGTTCGTCAGCTTGGTGAGTTGGGTGAATGGTTTAAACCTGAGAGACCATCTCGTCCTGAAGGTCGTACTGCTGGAGATTATAAGTTCTCTAGACGTGATATGTTTCTGGCTCTTTTGGCTGATGGTGTGAAGAGGGAAGATATCGATGGTGAGCCTAATAATCGCTTGTGGGACATTTTCCGTAAGCGTGGTTTGGATCAGAAGGAGGGTGCCCGTCGTGTTCGTAAGAATGATTGTGGTCGTGGTTCTGATGACAGTGGTGATGAGAGGCGTCGTGTGGATTCTGATCGCCGTGGTGACCGGCGTTTTGATCGTGATGTGTCCCCTCATCGTGACAGAGAGAGAGAGAGAGAGGGGGAAAAAGAAAGGGGGAGAGATGATCGTGTTTCCAACCGATATAGAGAGGAGAGAGATTATTCCCCTGAGCTGAGGAGAAGGGAGGATCGTCACAGGCTTGCTGATCGTAATTCACAGTATGATGTAAATGACAAAAATCCATTTCGTAATGGAGATGGATATGAACAGGAAATTCTAATACCCAAGAAACATGAGAGCATATATCCTGATTTGTCCTGGCTAGCGGAACGCAGTCAAAATGACTAGGAAGTAGGTCAAGCTCCAGTACGCAGGTGGGCTCACAGAGACAACAGACCCTATGTAGATATTGAGATTTTTTGGAAACATCGTAATATCCAAAGGGCCCGAGCATTGGTAGATACAGGAGCGGAGGCCACTTTAATTCATGGTAAAGCAAAGAAATTTAAAGGACAATTCTTCACAATTACTGGTTTAGGTGGGAAAGAGACCCCCGCAGTGCAAACTACACTTGAGATGAAAATTGGTAGGATTCCCCGTAGAGAATATTCTGTGTTAGTCGTACCACTTTTGGAGTATATAATTGGAATTGACATTTTGAAAGGAATGACTTTGCATTTGGATGATGGCTGTTACCAATTTGGAACTAAGCATTACATTTCGTCCAGACCCGTACGGGTTGGTCGTTTACGGATGCCCCCCATTAAAATTCCCCAAGCTACAAAAGTGGTTTCTCAGAAACAATATCGTATCCCAGGTGGTCATGAAGAGATCAGTGCCACAATTCAGGACTTGGTTGATGCAGGAGTTATAACTCCGGTTACTTCTGCTTGGAATAATCCCGTTTGGCCCGTGCGCAAGAGTGATAATTCTTGGCGCATGACTGTTGATTATCGAGAGTTGAACAAACATACACCTCGTTTAGCTGTTGCAGTACCAGACATTGTCACTTTGATCCAGAGAATTCAGAAGCATCCAGGTACATGGTATGCGTCCATTGATATTGCTAATGCTTTCTTTTCAATTCCCATTGCCCCCGAGTGTCAGGAACAATTCAGTTTTACCTGGAATGGACGTCAAATGACGTTCCGGAGTCTTCCTCAAGGTTATGTACATAGTCCCACGATCTGTCACCGGCTGGTGGCTGAGCATTTGTCTGAGGTGCCCGCAAATCCACAAATACAGGTGTGCCATTATATAGATGACATTTTGATTCAAGGTGAGACGCAAGATCAGGTACAGTCTCATTTAGACCAGATCCTTGATTGTTTACGAGCAAAAGGTTGGGAAATCAATCCTGATAAATTACAAGGTCCATCCCAAAATTTAAAATTTTTAGGTATTAATTGGCATGAAGGTCACAGAGAAGTGATTCCACAAGTGAAGCGAAAGATTTTAGATTTTGCAGTTCCAAGGAATAGAAAAGAGGCTCAGAGTTTCATTGGCTTGTTTGGCTTTTGGCGTCAACATATTCCTCATTTAGGTCAGATTTTGGCTCCATTATATCGAGTCACTCGGAAAAAGAATGCGTTTGAATGGGGAGAACCACAACAGAGTGCATTTAATTTGGCGAAAGAAGCGATTCAGTACGCCTTGGATCTGTGGCCGGTGAGCGACGGTGATGTTGATTTGAATGTGTCCGTGGAAGGTCCGTATGCCAATTGGAGTTTATGGCAAAAGCAGGGCAGACAAAAAGTGCCATTAGGTTTTTGGACCAAAAAGTTACCTGAAGCTGGTGAGCGTTATACACCCTTTGAAAAACAGTTGCTTGCATGTTACTGGGCTCTGGTGGATACCGAGCAATTGACTTTAGGTCATGCTGTGATTTTGAGACCTGAAATTCCTATAATGCAGTGGGTTTTGAGTTCGCCAAAATCCCATCGGATTGGACATGCTCAAGAGGCGAGTGTGATTAAATGGAAATGGTACATTCAGGACAGAGCACGTGTGGGTCCGAAAGGTGTGGCAGTGTTGCATGAGCGAGTGGCGCAGGCGCCATCGAACAAGACTGAAAGTGATTGTTCTGTACCTGTAGTACAGGAGTCTCCTGTCAAGTGGGGTAAATCATTTGATGATCTGTCCGCGGAGGATAGAAAACACGTGTGGTTTACTGATGGTTCAGCGAGGTTCATTGGTGAGAAACGACATTGGAAAGCAGTGTCGTACAATCCGATTACACAGAAATTATTAAGTACCACTGGTGATGGAAAGAGTAGTCAATATGCTGAATTGTATGCAGTTTACCAAGTTTTGAAACAGGAGTTACCCGGCACATGTCATATTTTCACTGATTCCTGGTCCACTGCTAATGGACTGGCGGTATGGTTACCAACATGGCATTCTCATAATTGGGAATTGCATTCAAAAGAGCTGTGGGGAAAAGAATTATGGCAAGAAATTTGGGATTTGCTCCCACAGAGTACTGTGACAGTCTTTCACGTAGATGCTCATACCCCGATAGATTCCCTTGACAAGTTCTTTCATAATATTGCAGATGAAAAGTCTAAAATTTCTGAGGCAGTGGTGGACATGCAAGATTCTGATTTGGCGGGATTGGCGAAATGGGCCCACCAGAAAGCGGGACATTTTGGAGAGAGAGCCACTAGCAGGTGGGCTATTGACCGAGGAATTCATATTCCTTTACATTTGATCAAAGATGTCATTCTGCATTGTCCCATTTGCCAGCATTCCAGAAAGAAAGAAGTGCCTCACATTGTTCAAGGCCATTTACATCGAGGAAAGTTGCCCGCTCAAATTTGGCAAATTGATTATATTGGCCCGCTCCCTATGAGCAGAAATTGTCAATACATTTGTACCGCTGTTGATACCTATAGTGGCCTTTTGGTCGCTTTCCCGTGTAAAAATGCTACCCAAATTAATACCATTAAAACATTGGAACTACTCATTTTATATTATGGTGTTCCATTTCAAATTCAATCTGATAATGCATCCCATTTCCGTGGAAGATTGGTGCAGGAATTCTGTGTGGAAAATAACATTGAATGGGTGTTTCACATTCCATATTATCCACAGGCTGCGGGATTGATTGAGAGAATGAATGGTTTGCTAAAAGATCAGTTGCGAAAGTTAACGGACGAACATTACAAACAATGGAGGGATATTTTAATGCAGGCATTATTGATTCTAAATAATCGTCCTTTGTTGCATGCTGAATCTCCTTTAATGCGTTTGTTTCCTCCAGCTGTTGATGCAAAACCGAATACCCTTGTCCAATCTGTGATGTATTGGGAAATTACCCCCGGAGCTTTGGCTCCATGCAGAGCGACCCCAGGTTCTGCAGGCTTGGACCTGCATGCTATGGATGACATTGTCCTAAAAGGCAGAGACCGAATCATTGTTGAGACTGGCGTTGGTGTCTGTATACCTGCCGGTAGTTTTGGATTGATTGCCCCTAGATCGGGCCTTGCCTTGAAAGGTGTCCAAGTTCTTGGAGGAGTGATTGACAGCGATTATCAGGGAGAGATTAAGGTCCTTCTGCTTAATAGCAGTGAGGTTGATTTGTCATTCAAAAAGTCTGACCATGTTGCTCAATTGTTGATTATGCCTGTCTACAGTGGTGAGATTGAGAAAGGCACTGCCCCAACGTTGCTAACGACACGTGGCCAAAAGGGCTTCGGTTCCTCTGATAACCCCGGAGCTAAGATATGGGTGCAATCGCCGAAACATCCCCCTGAACAGGCTGAGGTTATTGCGACCGGTCATGACAACACCATTTTGGTGATGAAGCCAGGGAAAGATAGCTGGGAAGCTGTCCCAGCTGACAAATGTTATTTACGAGAATGATTAAGGCCTGTGTTTGTATTTTTTCAGATCATTCTCTGGACTGCTGCTGCAGGATGTGCCGGCGTTGGACTCCTTTTGGTCTGTTACACCGGGAGAGGAGAGGATCCGCCGACTTCGGTTGATTGGAGAACCCGAGTTCCGCGTTCCTTTGCTGCATGGGACTCATCTGCTAATTTCTGGATCACTCTGGCTAAGAGAGTGACGAACTCTCCACATTTCTGTCTTACCCCCATGAGGTCTGTGACTGACATTTTGGCGACCTGCTTGGTTGCTGTCCCAGCATCTACTGAACTTTGCGACATATTTTTAATATTTCAAATGCTCGACCAAATATTATTCTGGGCGATTTTGCGGCCCATGAATTTTGTCCCTTATGTACTGTTCTTCCTGACCTCGATACCCCTATTCATTCCCAAATCACTACTTTCAATATCACACCAGGTGACTTATGTTTTATTATGACATGTGATCCCAAAGCTATCACCGAATGTCTTAAGCTGAAGATTCAGGCTGCTACTTCTTTTTCAGCTCATCAACGATTGTTGTGTTTAAAGAGACTTCCGAATTCATGTGTTTCCGACAAAAATAATATGACATGTAAACGTTTACTAGTTGCCCCTAGTTATTACCGTTCGATGTTACTACCCTCCGGGTGGCTGTTCTCTTGTGGGAACTCCTCCTGGCCCTATATTCCTGCGAATATTTCTGGAGGTCCCTGTGCTATTACTAGATTAAGTTTGCTGATGTTTTCCTCACATCCTAGTTCCCATTCCCGTATGGTGCGAGACTCTATGTCATTGCATGAAGACTGTGATTCCTCTGTCCACCTGTATTCTAAATCAGAATATCTTGGTTTAGCTTTTTCTATTATTGGTGTTCCAGCATTGGCCGTCTATAATTCGAAAACAATTGGCAAAATGGCCTGCTGGATGGTTAAATCCATTAACCAAACTTCTACTGTATTATCAGACTTATTATTAGATGCCCAGGGTGAACGTCGAGCTATTTTACAGAACAGAGCAGCGATTGACTACCTTTTGTTAAAACATGGACATGAGTGTTCTGATTTTGAAGGACTATGCTGTTTTAATTTGTCCGATCACTCTAAATCAATCCAAGCCCATATTGACAAACTCCACGACTTGACTGCAGAAATTAGACAGCATATTGATCAGGGCTGGTTCGACTGGCTCTTTAATTGGTTACCTGACTTGCATTCTTTACGACAGATTTTAGGGGGGATTATTGTTTCCATTTGTATTTTAATAGCTATCTGCTGCTTTATTCAGTGTATTCCTTCCCTACTACAGTTTTGTAGAATTGGCAAGAGATATAAATCAGTTAGTTTTGTTTCTTATTATTCCTCCACTGATGTTAGCTCTATATAGAATACAACTAATAGACTGGAGTCAAGGGGTGTAATGTAATGACGGACTTTTTCCGGCCCTTTTTGGAGGGAGAATGATGGAGAATGACTCCAGTCTATCAGTCTTATAGTGTAGGGATTAGGACTATAAGTAGGACCTCTCTGGGAGACATGGTAGGGTATATTCGTACCCCTTTCCTTAGAGTAGGGCTTACGAATTTAAGCTAGGGAGTAGATATATAAGTATTAGTCATGATCCACCCTTTTTCCAGTGTGTTAGGATATTTTCCATGGAGTTATACGTATTCTGGGCCCTGTAGGCCTTAAACGGGACAGACTCCATCTTGCCCTCTGCCTGGTAGCTTGAGAGGCTTTCTAGGTCAAGTGTAATGTTTTAGTTTCAAGGTGTTGTTCGCTTGGAGAGAACCGGCTCAGGCTGGCCCTTATCGAAGGAATGTATTTTTCTCCACTCCGAAGACACAACTTCAGGCCGGCCGGCTGGGAACGTGTCCTTGGTACGGGGAGGTAGAAAAATTTGGTGGGCCGCAGGTTACTGGCCGTAACTTTCCATGAAGGAACAGGCTTTGATATTAGCGAAGGTGTTAGACAGAGAGAGAGTTAGTTCATAGGCGGCAGCTAGCCGTTAGCATCTCTGCCATTAATTATTTTCTTCGGCGGACAGTCGCCATCTTTGAAGTCCAAGAAAGATTTACAACCGAGACTCTCTGAGAAAGTTTGAAGGAGAAATAGCGCGGAGCGCATAGAAACAGAGAGAGAGAGATACGGTAGCCAATAACCAGCAAGGTTCCAGTGACTTGGAGGGAAGCAGAAGAGTTTGAGCCTAGCGGTGCAGACGTGTGCTTGTGACGGCTGGGGTGTGACTTTGAGACGAGCCAAGACACAGAGACGAGAAGGGAACCTAGATGACTGCCGAGCCCCGACTTCATATTAACCAGGTGATCTCCGCCCTTTCTTTAAATCATTCTAACCTTTGCCTTTCCTTTGCAGAAAATATATTGCATAGTATTGTGTTTGTGATTATTGTTAATAAATACCTTGGTTTATTGTGAACCGACATGTGCCTTGTATTCCTGTTCAATCGTGGTAACTGATCTTTAGTGTTTGGCATTGTTTGCATGAACGGATGTGAAATCCCGATCAGGTAAGGAGTGATCAAGCCAATAGGAAGCGAGGGGACCTTTGATGTCGGGAACAGAAGGTACATATTTCAATTAGAAGAAACGTACTAAATTCACATTGTCCTAGCTTTATCCCAAGTAGATAAATGAGAAGTTTCTCCCATAGGTGTTCATAGGAAAGTGGTCGTCGTTGATATGCGGCGTTAATGAGAGCGTTGGGGGGGAGACCAACGTGGAGGTTCGCGGGACTGTGGACCGAGTGTAAGTGAGAGCGTTGGGGGGGAGACCAACGTGGAGGTTCGCCGGATTGTGAACCGAGTGTAAGTGAGAGCATTGGGACTGCAGGCCCATGTGTAGACACGCCAGATTGTGTGTCATATCTGCCCTAGGGTAGATTAGTCTGGGTCGGAGCAACCGCGAGACTAGCTGATGTGTATAAGATATGATAGAAAACCTATGCATGTTTATTGCTATTCCCCTATCCTTAGGTGTAAGATATACATATATGTATCCATATCCATTGTAAATACGTTCTAAGGAGAGAGGTGGTTACGTTCTGACTGGGTTGTAGGGGCCCCTAGGGGCGGATTCCATCTAAGCGGAAAATCCGGTCATTACATCTGGCGTCACGAACTGTTTACGAAGCCTGTGTGCGCTGTATTGTTTTAATCTTGTTGGTTTGCGCTCGGCTCGTACGCATACATTTTTGTTTATAATTGTGTATATATTTTTTGTGTGTTGACATGTTTTCGAAAAAATCAGGCTCTGTTTTCAAACTGCCTATTCAGATTCCCGGCTGGGAGTCTACGCCTTACGAAGCTTTGGCCCGTGAGTGGGCCGATTCTACTGGTTTGAGTGAGAATTGGATTTCTTGTTTGGAGCAGGCGGAGCCTGCTGATGTGGTTTCTTGCTTGCAGAAAGCTCCAGTAGTGAAGGGTGATGAGCTTCCTATTTTGGGACGGAGAGGTTGGATTGTGCTCCATGCGTATCGGATCCTTCATGAGAGGTTTGTTCAGTTGTGAAAGCAAAGCAAGGATATGGAAGGACAGGTTGTTGAGTTGCAGAATGCGCATACTTTGTTGCGGTGTCAAAATAAATTGCTTGCTGACAAACTTGAAACTTATCAGACTATAGCCGAACGGGCTGCAGTTCACATTGCGCGATATGAATACAAACACCGTCGTGGTCGTGTGTCTACACGGAAAGTGCGCATGGTCGTGGCGAAAGCCGGACTGGATTGGAACCCTGACGAGTGGGATGGTAATATCTGGGATTCTAATGCTTCTGAATCCTCGGCTGAGGAGGGTGATAAGCGCGAGTCTTCCCGCTCTGAACGTGACTGTAAATCTGCTTCTTGTGACAAAGTTGTCAAGTCTGACGACCGTGGTCGTTCTTCCCGTTCCGATGACGTGTCTTACCCTGATTGTTCTTTTAAATCTAAGGACGGAGCTTCTTCTGGAGCTCTGCCGGAGGTTTCTGCTCATCCTGTGTTTCGTCGCAAGTTACAACAAGCTCCTGGTAATCCGGGTGGTGTTGCCCTGGATAGTATTGAAGATTTTACTCAACAGGAGGTGAGTGATATTTTACAACGATTTCGTCAACGGCCTGGTGAGGCTTTGCTTACGTGGATGGTGCGCCTTTATGAACTGGGCGCTGCCGGTATTATGCTCGATGCTGTTGATTGTTTTCGGTTTTGCTCTTTGAGTTCCGACTCTACCATTCAAGATCATTTTCGGAACTATAATGGTGCTGGTCAGATTACTTTGCTCCAGCTTGCGTCTGATGGCTGTAACCATAAATATCCTACTGAATCTGATTGGCCTGTCAATGACAAGCCGTGGTACACTTTGCGTGATGCGTCGCACCGCTTGAAGGAGGAGGTGATGAAAACTGCTATTTTTTTCAGTACTTCTGACAGACTGTTGGACGGTCTTTTGACATCATCTGTGCGCAATCGCATTATCCGTTCGTCCCCTGTTGCTTACAAGCAGGTTATGATGACTTTGTTAATTAACCAGACTGGCAATCCTTTGTCTGCGGTGCTTGAATCTGTTCGTCAGCTTGGTGAGTTGGGTGAATGGTTTAAACCTGAGAGACCATCTCGTCCTGAAGGTCGTACTGCTGGAGATTATAAGTTCTCTAGACGTGATATGTTTCTGGCTCTTTTGGCTGATGGTGTGAAGAGGGAAGATATCGATGGTGAGCCTAATAATCGCTTGTGGGACATTTTCCGTAAGCGTGGTTTGGATCAGAAGGAGGGTGCCCGTCGTGTTCGTAAGAATGATTGTGGTCGTGGTTCTGATGACAGTGGTGATGAGAGGCGTCGTGTGGATTCTGATCGCCGTGGTGACCGGCGTTTTGATCGTGATGTGTCCCCTCATCGTGACAGAGAGAGAGAGAGAGAGGGGGAAAAAGAAAGGGGGAGAGATGATCGTGTTTCCAACCGATATAGAGAGGAGAGAGATTATTCCCCTGAGCTGAGGAGAAGGGAGGATCGTCACAGGCTTGCTGATCGTAATTCACAGTATGATGTAAATGACAAAAATCCATTTCGTAATGGAGATGGATATGAACAGGAAATTCTAATACCCAAGAAACATGAGAGCATATATCCTGATTTGTCCTGGCTAGCGGAACGCAGTCAAAATGACTAGGAAGTAGGTCAAGCTCCAGTACGCAGGTGGGCTCACAGAGACAACAGACCCTATGTAGATATTGAGATTTTTTGGAAACATCGTAATATCCAAAGGGCCCGAGCATTGGTAGATACAGGAGCGGAGGCCACTTTAATTCATGGTAAAGCAAAGAAATTTAAAGGACAATTCTTCACAATTACTGGTTTAGGTGGGAAAGAGACCCCCGCAGTGCAAACTACACTTGAGATGAAAATTGGTAGGATTCCCCGTAGAGAATATTCTGTGTTAGTCGTACCACTTTTGGAGTATATAATTGGAATTGACATTTTGAAAGGAATGGCTTTGCATTTGGATGATGGCTGTTACCAATTTGGAACTAAGCATTACATTTCGTCCAGACCCGTACGGGTTGGTCGTTTACGGATGCCCCCCATTAAAATTCCCCAAGCTACAAAAGTGGTTTCTCAGAAACAATATCGTATCCCAGGTGGTCATGAAGAGATCAGTGCCACAATTCAGGACTTGGTTGATGCAGGAGTTATAACTCCGGTTACTTCTGCTTGGAATAATCCCGTTTGGCCCGTGCGCAAGAGTGATAATTCTTGGCGCATGACTGTTGATTATCGAGAGTTGAACAAACATACACCTCGTTTAGCTGTTGCAGTACCAGACATTGTCACTTTGATCCAGAGAATTCAGAAGCATCCAGGTACATGGTATGCGTCCATTGATATTGCTAATGCTTTCTTTTCAATTCCCATTGCCCCCGAGTGTCAGGAACAATTCAGTTTTACCTGGAATGGACGTCAAATGACGTTCCGGAGTCTTCCTCAAGGTTATGTACATAGTCCCACGATCTGTCACCAGCTGGTGGCTGAGCATTTGTCTGAGGTGCCCGCAAATCCACAAATACAGGTGTGCCATTATATAGATGACATTTTGATTCAAGGTGAGACGCAAGATCAGGTACAGTCTCATTTAGACCAGATCCTTGATTGTTTACGAGCAAAAGGTTGGGAAATCAATCCTGATAAATTACAAGGTCCATCTCAAAATGTAAAATTTTTAGGTATTAATTGGCATGAAGGTCACAGAGAAGTGATTCCACAAGTGAAGCGAAAGATTTTAGATTTTGCAGTTCCAAGGAATAGAAAAGAGGCTCAGAGTTTCATTGGCTTGTTTGGCTTTTGGCGTCAACATATTCCTCATTTAGGTCAGATTTTGGCTCCATTATATCGAGTCACTCGGAAAAAGAATGCGTTTGAATGGGGAGAACCACAATAGAGTGCATTTAATTTGGCGAAAGAAGCGATTCAGTACGCCTTGGATCTGTGGCCGGTGAGCGACGGTGATGTTGATTTGAATGTGTCCGTGGAAGGTCCGTATGCCAATTGGAGTTTATGGCAAAAGCAGGGCAGACAAAAAGTGCCATTAGGTTTTTGGACCAAAAAGTTACCTGAAGCTGGTGAGCGTTATACACCCTTTGAAAAACAGTTGCTTGCATGTTACTGGGCTCTGGTGGATACCGAGCAATTGACTTTAGGTCATGCTGTGATTTTGAGACCTGAAATTCCTATAATGCAGTGGGTTTTGAGTTCGCCAAAATCCCATCGGATTGGACATGCTCAAGAGGCGAGTGTGATTAAATGGAAATGATACATTCAGGACAGAGCACGTGTGGGTCCGAAAGGTGTGGCAGTGTTGCATGAGCGAGTGGCGCAGGCGCCATCGAACGAGACTGAAAGTGATTGTTCTGTACCTGTAGTACAGGAGTCTCCTGTCAAGTGGGGTAAATCATTTGATGATCTGTCCGCGGAGGATAGAAAACACGTGTGGTTTACTGATGGTTCAGCGAGGTTCATTGGTGAGAAACGACATTGGAAAGCAGTGTCGTACAATCCGATTACACAGAAATTATTAAGTACCACTGGTGATGGAAAGAGTAGTCAATATGCTGAATTGTATGCAGTTTACCAAGTTTTGAAACAGGAGTTACCCGGCACATGTCATATTTTCACTGATTCCTGGTCCACTGCTAATGGACTGGCGGTATGGTTACCAACATGGCATTCTCATAATTGGGAATTGCATTCAAAAGAGCTGTGGGGAAAAGAATTATGGCAAGAAATTTGGGATTTGCTCCCACAGAGTACTGTGACAGTCTTTCACGTAGATGCTCATACCCCGATAGATTCCCTTGACAAGTTCTTTCATAATATTGCAGATGAAAAGTCTAAAATTTCTGAGGCAGTGGTGGACATGCAAGATTCTGATTTGGCGGGATTGGCGAAATGGGCCCACCAGAAAGCGGGACATTTTGGAGAGAGAGCCACTAGCAGGTGGGCTATTGACCGAGGAATTCATATTCCTTTACATTTGATCAAAGATGTCATTCTGCATTGTCCCATTTGCCAGCATTCTAGAAAGAAAGAAGTGCCTCACATTGTTCAAGGCCATTTACATCGAGGAAAGTTGCCCGCTCAAATTTGGCAAATTGATTATATTGGCCCGCTCCCTATGAGCAGAAATTGTCAATACATTTGTACCGCTGTTGATACCTATAGTGGCCTTTTGGTCGCTTTCCCGTGTAAAAATGCTACCCAAATTAATACCATTAAAACATTGGAACTACTCATTTTATATTATGGTGTTCCATTTCAAATTCAATCTGATAATGCATCCCCTTTCCGTGGAAGATTGGTGCAGGAATTCTGTGTGGAAAATAACATTGAATGGGTGTTTCACATTCCATATTATCCACAGGCTGCGGGATTGATTGAGAGAATGAATGGTTTGCTAAAAGATCAGTTGCGAAAGTTAACGGACGAACATTACAAACAATGGAGGGATATTTTAATGCAGGCATTATTGATTCTAAATAATCGTCCTTTGTTGCATGCTGAATCTCCTTTAATGCGTTTGTTTCCTCCAGCTGTTGATGCAAAACCGAATACCCTTGTCCAATCTGTGATGTATTGGGAAATTACCCCCGGAGCTTTGGCTTCATGCAGAGCGACCCCAGGTTCTGCAGGCTTGGACCTGCATGCTATGGATGACATTGTCCTAAAAGGCAGAGACCGAATCATTGTTGAGACTGGCGTTGGTGTCTGTATACCTGCCGGTAGTTTTGGATTGATTGCCCCTAGATCGGGCCTTGCCTTGAAATGTGTCCAAGTTCTTGGAGGAGTGATTGACAGCGATTATCAGGGAGAGATTAAGGTCCTTCTGCTTAATAGCAGTGAGGTTGATTTGTCATTCAAAAAGTCTGACCGTGTTGCTCAATTGTTGATTATGCCTGTCTACAGTGGTGAGATTGAGAAAGGCACTGCCCCAACGTTGCTAACGACACGTGGCCAAAAGGGCTTCGGTTCCTCTGATAACCCCGGAGCTAAGATATGGGTGCAATCGCCGAAACATCCCCCTGAACAGGCTGAGGTTATTGCGACCGGTCATGACAACACCATTTTGGTGATGAAGCCAGGGAAAGATAGCTGGGAAGCTGTCCCAGCTGACAAATGTTATTTACGAGAATGATTAAGGCCTGTGTTTGTATTTTTTCAGATCATTCTCTGGACTGCTGCTGCAGGATGTGCCGGCGTTGGACTCCTTTTGGTCTGTTACACCGGGAGAGGAGAGGACCCGCCGACTTCGGTTGATTGGAGAACCCGAGTTCCGCGTTCCTTTGCTGCATGGGACTCATCTGCTAATTTCTGGATCACTCTGGCTAAGAGAGTGACGAACTCTCCACATTTCTGTCTTACCCCCATGAGGTCTGTGACTGACATTTTGGCGACCTGCTTGGTTGCTGTCCCAGCATCTACTGAAACTTTGTGACATATTTTTAATATTTCAAATGCTCGACCAAATATTATTCTGGGCGATTTTGCGGCCCATGAATTTTGTCCCTTATGTACTGTTCTTCCTGACCTCGATACCCCTATTCATTCCCAAATCACTACTTTCAATATCACACCAGGTGACTTATGTTTTATTATGACATGTGATCCCAAAGCTATCACCGAATGTCTTAAGCTGAAGATTCAGGCTGCTATTTCTTTTTCAGCTCATCAACGATTGTTGTGTTTAAAGAGACTTCCGAATTCATGTGTTTCCGTCAAAAATAATATGACATGTAAACGTTTACTAGTTGCCCCTAGTTATTACCGTTCGATGTTACTACCCTCCGGGTGGCTGTTCTCTTGTGGGAACTCCTCCTGGCCCTATATTCCTGCGAATATTTCTGGAGGTCCCTGTGCTATTACTAGATTAAGTTTGCTGATGTTTTCCTCACATCCTAGTTCCCATTCCCGTATGGTGCGAGACTCTATGTCATTGCATGAAGACTGTGATTCCTCTGTCCACCTGTATTCTAAATCAGAATATCTTGGTTTAGCTTTTTCTATTATTGGTGTTCCAGCATTGGCCGTCTATAATTCGAAAACAATTGGCAAAATGGCCTGCTGGATGGTTAAATCCATTAACCAAACTTCTACTGTATTATCTGACTTATTATTAGATGCCCAGGGCGAACGTCGAGCTATTTTACAGAACAGAGCAGCGATTGACTACCTTTTGTTAAAACATGGACATGAGTGTTCTGATTTTGAAGGACTATGCTGTTTTAATTTGTCCGATCACTCTAAATCAATCCAAGCCCATATTGACAAACTCCATGACTTGACTGCAGAAATTAGACAGCATATTGATCAGGGCTGGTTCGACTGGCTCTTTAATTGGTTACCTGACTTGCATTCTTTACGACAGATTTTAGGGGGGATTATTGTTTCCATTTGTATTTTAATAGCTATCTGCTGCTTTATTCAGTGTATTCCTTCCCTACTACAGTTTTGTAGAATTGGCAAGAGATATCAATCAGTTAGTTTTGTTTCTTATTATTCCTCCACTGATGTTAGCTCTATATAGAATACAACTAATAGACTGGAGTCAGGGGGTGTAATGTAATGACGGACTTTTTCCGGCCCTTTTTGGAGGGAGAATGATGGAGAATGACTCCAGTCTATCAGTCTTATAGTGTAGGGATTAGGACTATAAGTAGGACCTCTCTGGGAGACATGGTAGGGTATATTCGTACCCCTTTCCTTAGAGTAGGGCTTACGAATTTAAGCTAGGGAGTAGATATATAAGTATTAGTCATGATCCACCCTTTTTCCAGTGTGTTAGGATATTTTCCATGGAGTTATACGTATTCTGGGCCCTGTAGGCCTTAAACGGGACAGACTCCATCTTGCCCTCTGCCTGGTAGCTTGAGAGGCTTTCTAGGTCAAGTGTAATGTTTTAGTTTCAAGGTGTTGTTCGCTTGGAGAGAACCGGCTCAGGCTGGCCCTTATCGAAGGAATGTATTTTTCTCCACTCCGAAGACACAACTTCAGGCCGGCCAGCTGGGAACGTGTCCTTGGTACGGGGAGGTACAAGAATTTGGTGGGCGGCAGGTTACTGGCCGTAACTTTCCATGAAGGAACAGGCTTTGATATTAGCGAAGGTGTTAGACAGAGAGAGAGTTAGTTCATAGGCGGCAGCTAGCCGTTAGCATCTCTGCCATTAATTATTTTCTTCGGTGGACAGTCGCCATCTTTGAAGTCCGAGAAAGATTTACAACCGAGACTCTCTGAGAAAGTTTGAAGGAGAAATAGCGCGGAGCGCATAGAAACAGAGAGAGAGAGATACGGTAGCCAATAACCAGCAAGGTTCCAGTGACTTGGAGGGAAGCAGAAGAGTTTGAGCCTAGCGGTACAGACGTGTGCTTGTGACGGCTGGGGTGTGACTTTGAGACGAGCCAAGACACAGAGACGAGAAGGGAACCTAGATGACTGCCGAGCCCCGACTTCATATTAACCAGGTGATCTCCGACCTTTCTTTAAATCATTCTAACCTTTACCTTTCCTTTGCAGAAAATATATTGCATAGTATTGTGTTTGTGATTATTGTTAATAAATACCTTGGTTTATTGTGAACCGACATGTGCCTTGTATTCCTGTTCAATCGTGGTAACTGATCTTTAGTGTTTGGCATTGTTTGCATGAACGGATGTGAAATCCCGACCAGGTAAGGAGTGATCAAGCCAATAGGAAGCGAGGGGACCTTTGATGTCGGGAACAGAAGGTGCATATTTCAATTAGAAGAAACGTACTAAATTCACATTGTCCTAGCTTTATTCCAAGTAGATAAATGAGAAGTTTCTCCCATAGGTGTTCATAGGAAAGTGGTCGTCGTTGATATGCGGCGTTAATGAGAGCGTTGGGGGAGAGACCAACGTGGAGGTTCGCGGGACTGTGGACCGAGTGTAAGTGAGAGCGTTGGGGGGGAGACCAACGTGGAGGTTCGCCGGATTGTGAACCGAGTGTAAGTGAGAGCATTGGGACTGCAGGCCCATGTGTAGACACGCCAGATTGTGTGTCATATCTGCCCTAGGGTAGATTAGTCTGGGTCGGAGCGGCCGCGAGACTAGCTGATGTGTATAAGATATGATAGAAAACCTATGCATGTTTATTGCTATTCCCCTATCCTTAGGTGTAAGATATACATATATGTATCCATATCCATTGTAAATACGTTCTAAGGAGAGAGGTGGTTACGTTCTGACTGGGTTGTAGGGGCCCCTAGGGGCGGATTCCATCTAAGCGGAAAATCCGGTCATTACACCAGCCTACCGTGTACCGCGGTTAAAATGACTTAAACCCATATGTAATAATCTTGAAATCAAAGGGTTCTTAGAAGCCATGAGGATATTTCGCACAACACATCTGAGATGGTGGTGGTTGGTGTGGCCAAGTACCTAGGCTGGGCCTGGATTATTCGAACTAGGAACTCCAATGTCTCTTAAAGCCTGTTTTTTACACATTTTATAAAGTCGATTGGTATTATAACTAGAAGTCTTTATTAAATTGTCTAATAAACGGTTTAATATCTTTTTAAATGAGGAAAACTTTTAGATGATGATCTTTACTATGGTTTTACAAAATACTGGTGTTTTTTTTATGTATTGTCTTTTATGAATTGATATTCGAAATAAAGACTTTTGAACTGACCTGGAAAAGGGGAGTTAGGGCCTAGCTGCACAGCGCGTTTGGACAGAATTGAAAGAAGGCCGAAAATATTCTCTATATATTTTCCATTTTTGCTTTTTGCCTGTATGGGGGTGTTCTGCTTTTTTGTGGGTGGGTTGGCAGGTCTTGGGGCATTGCTGGGAAGGTCTAATACCGGATAAAAGTGGTTTCCATGCTGAAAAGCGTTTTTGGCACATTAACTTAGGGCTCGTTAGGGTTAGCACTAGCAGCAGGATTGCATGTGTTTCGGGGTGTTCTAGATTTTTGCAACTGAGTTCTGGGGTCTTAGAGCACTCATGGGAATGTGTAATTTTGGTTGTAAGTGGTTTGAAGAAAATCCATGGTGGGAAAGGGGGGATTTGGCCTAGTTAAAGAAAGCTTTTGCCACTAATATTAACTTAGGGCTCGTTAGGGTTAGCAGTATTGTATTGCATGTGTTTGGGCGGGGGGCTGTTTGTGGGGGGGTTTGCAAGTCTTGGAGCGATGCTGGGTATGGATACTTTTGCTTGCTTGCAAGTGGTTTGAATACAATCCACGGTGGGTAAGGGGGGATTTGGGCCTACTTTACTTTCAAAGTACGTTTCGTCACCATTTTCTACTAGGCCTCGTTTTTGGAGATCTGATTGGGGGTCTTCCACAGTTTTGCGACTGGGTTTAGTAAGTGTTTGGGAGCACTGCTGGGGAGGTCTAATTTTTTTCTAAAACACAGTTTACAGTGCACCTAGCTTGAGGGGAAAGATCCGCTAAATTAATTCGCCCATACTTATTTATCCTTCAAAAGGAGACTGAGACATAGTACGCACTTTCAAAAATATTGTACTGTCTATTAGGAAACTCAAAGTGTGACTTTTTGCACTACACAGCGTACATACCTTATATTTATTTGTCATTGGTGTTCTAATATCACTTCGTATTTTTCCATCAATAATTACAGGCCGGGTTTCAGCCTGTGCAATGGGAAAAGGATGAAGTCAGGCTTCACATTAGCGAGTCGCAATTCAGCATCCGCCAGGCAGGCAGTGGACAGGGTGTCTTCTGGTCACCAACATTGATGGACGGAGCGTCAGATGGAATGGAGGAGTCCCGCTAATAAGAGGAATGGTTGGATGCATCTTACAACTTCCCAAATTCAACAGGACAACTACAACAACATACAGATACAGTATCCGTTCTTTTTTAATTATCTTTTAAGTAATGTTATTGCTGTGAACTTCTATGAGTGTGCCTCTGCATTTCTTTGATCTCTTCTTCTAAATTCATCCCTACAGCCATTGTATAGGTTTTACTTCTGCTATTTTTCAAACCTAATTTAATGTACGAAGTGTTTCTCTGAGTGCAGAGATAGGCAAGTGAAAACTCATAATTATTACTGCAGCCCTGTACTGTCGCATTCTTTCATTCACGGTTGTCGAAAGTACTTCTTACTTTTCAGTAACCATGCATGCAGTAGTGCATGCACTTCCTCTATGTCACTTAAAAGATTTATGGTTAGCTTTGTACCCAAAGATTTGTTTATCTTCAATTATTGTTTGTCCATGCTGTGCTTTTTTTTTCTTCTCTCAACAAAACTTTCCCAAAAACCCCCATTCCCATCCATTTTCCAAACTCTAACCCTCTTCCCCTGGGCTGTGTGGTTTTGATTGATGTGTGACTAAATGACATCAATAATTCCACACACTTGCTGGGGAGGATAAGGTCATAGCAACAGGCTGGTGAAGGAATTCGAGGATATATTCTATTCTTACTCAGCTTGACACTGAGTCACTATTGGCAAATGAAAGCAGATTTTCATGTGCGCCATCAACTTGATAGGTCATCAAGAACATCCTCCTCCTAGACGTGTCAAATTATTACGCTACTGTGTCCTTCACCTTCTTGTAGTAGTAGCCAATGTCAAAGAAATTCAACGCAAGTACTAGTTATACTTTCAATACTTTATCATTTGTTAGGCTACATTGTGGCACTGTTCTAGTGTACTGTCACCTGCTATATTCTCTATCGTACCGTTCTAATGCTACGGTAAGGACAAACACGGTTTCATTTTCTTTTTTTTCAGATGCTGCAACTGCCACTGTGTAACACCACAAGTACCACAAGTACCACGGCAATTATGACATTTCATCCGCCCAGGATTGCCAACCTTAATCTCCATTTCGCGTGCAGCCAGCCCTGTGCCTAGCCCTATTTCCAAACACAAATTACAGGTAAGATAAGCGTTTGGGGGAAGGTAGTATAATGGGTATTAGGAGAGACGATAGACTGACGGTCCTAGGATTATTGAATTCACTTACTCTGTGAGAGGCACTTAGTTATGAAAACATTTGGGCCATTAGTGCTTACACAACTTGAATCAAGATGCCACTTAAGTTTCAGGACTGTTAAACCCCCACCCACCAGCCTCAAAAGCAGTAAAAAACACGTATGCTAAGATAAAGTTTAAAGTATATTTATATATCCAAAAAAGTAGAAAACCCAACTCCCAATTCCCACCCCCCAGAAGTCTTTAAAAAAGGGGCAAGGGACAGTCTCCTCCTACTGCTGGCTGCTGTTGACTTTTCGGGCCAGGTCGGTATGCTCCTTGCGGAGGGTCTCGAGCAGGGTTTTGGTGTTGAGGAGCTCCTGCTCGAGGTAGGAAACCCTAAGGGAAAGGCGGTGCATCCTTTTTTTGCAACTGCTTTGGGGGGCAGCTGATTTCTTTGCTGCTCGGCGGTGGCGGGTGGCTGCGGTACCCCGGCTCTGTACCGCTGGAGATCTGCTGCACTGACTGGCTGACCCTGGGAGCGCGGAGGAGGATGCAGGTGTCGCCGTGGATGTTGTTGACGTACTCTGCGTGTCCTCCTCCTCCTGGGCCACCAGCCGCCGATATTCGGCGACAGTGGCCTCCAACCTCCGTTGCCGGGCCCTTTTAGCCAGCTCCTTCCGTGTTGGTTTGGAAGGAGCATGTATATGAAGAAAGAAAGACATACTCTGTAACCAATGCTCTAAGATTAACACAAAATGATTCAGCAAAAAGTTGTGTCACAGTAGAACTAGCAACTTGCAAGCGCAGTACATAACTATTGTGGCCAGTATCTATCTAACCTCCCACTTCTTCATCCTTGCTCTAACATTAGTGGGAGTTTAAGGAATCAATTCTACGAGCACTATGGACTCACTCCATTAGAGTCGACTATGACAGTACACCAGTCTTACTCTTCTTCTTCTCTCTTGTTTAGCAAAATTGGTACGTTAACTTCTGCAAGCCGGCATAATGCCAGCACAGTCAACTTGCACCCGAGAAAAACAGACGCCCGCCATGATGAGTGAGACAGACTTGCGTTACTGTACCAGTCCAGTACATGCAGGTGGTGATGCTCTTACTTTTCTATTATGGGTGGCACTGAGAATACTCTGTTACAAGGGCTACTGCTTAATTAATTTAACATTCACCTTACAGTGCCAATGAATACTAGAAAAGGAAAATGAACAAGATAAATAATATGATTATCTATCAATGCACATGGTATGTATTTGATTACATATGGGATGACTTTAGGTGCTTTGCTTTTTATTGAGTGAACAGTGATACATCCACACATGAATGACAAAGTTCTACTAAATTTATTATCAGAGGTAGTGAGTGGCCATCGAAATAGCCGGATATATGCTGTGCTTGCAATACAAACTACTGCTACTGTTCATGGTAGTATTCGGACAAAATTACAATTTCTCTTCCTTGCCTTTCCTACACTGGGACGGACGTGCGGGTGCGGTGTTACATGCTCTTCAAAGTAACACTTAGTTCATCCAGTGACCGTCTACTCTCTCTAGATACACATATGCTATCTAAGAGTCAGATAGTACCATGATCCAGGCATCCATCCATTCAAACTATATGTCAATCATTCTTCTTCATGTCTCTCATCTGGACAAACCTTACGTTTTCTCACGGGGAGCACACTATGCAGTCTACAATCTCAATAAGTAAGGAATATAAGAGCTTACCACTGCCCTCCACTACCGTGGCAACCCGCACAGCAGTTTGGCCTGGCACTTGCACCGCCTCCTCCCCAGAACTTGCCTCCTCCACCTCCGCGCTGGGCCCAGCACCAGATGTTCCACCTACAAAGTACATTTAAGAATGTTAGATGTCATAGACATATACCACTCACTAGTATTTTGTCTAGGAATGAAGAAATGTGAATACAGAACCCAATCTAATAATTTGTGGCTGTCTACTCTAAAGTAAAAATGTCCCTTTTTCCAGGGAAGGGTGTTGTCTTGCTGCACTTTTTGGCACAACTGATGAATGCTTGCTTTTTAACACACACCAATTTTCTCATAACAGACAGAAGCTTCACTTCTAAGAACAAATCAACGGCTGTAATGCCAGAAACCGGTCCCCGAAGCTTGTTTCCTTTCTGGTATAAGAATTGGCTTGGTAGTTGGGTCTGCCCTGTTCCCATGATGCACTGGGCCAGGGACAGACTAATTTGCATGTAGCCAGGTTCTGAGCTGGGGTGGTGCAGTGAGCTAAAAAACAGTGATGGATCAAGCCCTGATCTGTTGACTGGGTACGAGTGTTCTGCTTAATTCAGATACTCTGTCCATCACCACCCCCCTTTTCTGAATCGTTTTGTCCACCATAAGCGTGGAAGGGTATGCTCAGACATGAGTCCTTTGCTCACGGCACCATCAGGATTCAAGCAAGCCGGGCCGAAGACGGCTGTAATGCCAGAAACCGGTCCCGGGAAGCTTGTTTCCTTTCCAGTAAAAGAATTGGCTTGGTAGTTTGGTCTGCCCTGTTCCCATGATGCACTGGGCCAGGGACAGACTAATTTGCATGTAGCCAGGTTCTGAGCTGAGATGGTGCAGTGAGCTAAAAAACGGTGATGGATCAAGCCCTGATCTGTTGACCGGGTACGAGTGTTCTGCTTAATTCAGATACTCTGTCCATCACCACCCCCCTTTTCTGAATCGTTTTGTCCACCATAAGCATGGAAGGGTATGCTCAGACATGAGTTCTTGCTCACTGCACCATCAGGATTCAAGCAATCCGGGCCGAAGACGGCTGTAATGCTAGATACCTGTCTCCGGAAGCTTGTTTCCTTTCCAGTAAAAGAATTGGCTTGGTAGTTTGGTCTGCCCTGTTCCCATGATGCACTGGGCCAGGGACAGACTAATTTGCATGTAGCCAGGTTCTAAGCTGGGATGGTGCAGTGAGCTACAAAACGGTGATGGATCAAGCCCTGATCTGTTGACTGGGTACGAGTGTTCTGCTTAATTCAGATACTCTGTCCATCACCACCCCCCTTTTCTGAATCGTTTTGTCCACCATAAGCGTGGAAGGGTATGCTCAGACATGAGTCCCTTGCTCACTGCACCATCAGGATTCAAGCAAGCCGGGCCGAAGACGGCTGTAATGCCAGAAACCGGTCCCCGGAAGCTTGTTTCCCTTCCAGTAAAAGAATTGGCTTGGTAGTTTGGTCTGCCCTGTTCCCATGATGCACTGGGCCAGGGACAGACTAATTTGCATGTAGCCAGGTTCTGAGCTGGGATGGTGCAGTGAGCTAAAAAACGGTGATGGATCAAGCAATGATCTGTTGACTGGGTACGAGTGTTCTGCTTAATTCAGATACTCTGTCCATCACCACCCCCCTTTTCTGAATCGTTTTGTCCACCATAAGCGTGGAAGGGTATGCTCAGACATGAGTCCCTTGCTCACTGCACCATCAGGATTCAAGCAAGCCGGGCCGAAGACGGCTGTAATGCCAGAAACTGGTCCCCAGAAGCTTGTTTCCTTTCCAGTAAAAGAATTGGCTTGGTAGTTTGGTCTGCCCTGTTCCCATGATGCACTTGGCCAGGGACAGACTAATTTGCATGTAGCCAGGTTCTGAGCTGGGATGGTGCAGTGAGCTAAAAAACGGTGATGGATCAAGCCCTGATCTGTTGACTGGGTACGAGTGTTCTGCTTAATTCATATACTCTGTCCATCACCACCTCCCTTTTCTGAATCGTTTTGTCCACCATAAGCGTGGAAGGGTATGCTCAGACATCAGTCCCTTGCTCACTGCACCATCAGGATTCAAGCTAGCCGGACCGAAGACAGCTGTAATGCCAGAAACCGGTCCCCGGAAGCTTGTTTCCTTTCCAGTAAAAGAATTGGCTTGGTAGTTTGGTCTGCCCTGTTCCCATGATGCACTGGGCCAGGGACAGACTAATTTTCATGTAGCCAGGTTCTGAGCTGGGATGGTGCAGTGAGCTAAAAAACGGTGATGGATCAAGCAATGATCTGTTGACTGGGTACGAGTGTTCTGCTTAATTCAGATACTCTGTCCATCACCACCCCCCTTTTCTGAATCGTTTTGTCCACCATAAGCGTGGAAGGGTATGCTCAGACATGAGTCCCTTGCTCACTGTACCATCAGGATTCAAGCAAGCCGGGCCGAAGACGGCTGTAATGCCAGAAACTGGTCCCCGGAAGCTTGTTTCCTTTCCAGTAAAAGAATTGGCTTGGTAGTTTGGTCTGCCCTGTTCCCATGATGCACTGGGCCAGGGACAGACTAATTTGCATGTAGCCAGGTTCTGAGCTGGGATGGTGCAGTGAGCTAAAAAACAGTGATGGGTCAAGCCCTGATCTGTTGACTGGGTATGAGTGTTCTGCTTAATTCATATACTCTGTCCATCACCACCTCCCTTTTATGAATCGTTTTGTCCACCATAAGCGTGGAAGGGTATGCTCAGACATCAGTCCCTTGCTCACGGCACCATCAGGATTCAAGCTAGCCGGGCCGAAGACGGCTGTAATGCCAGAAACCGGTCCCCGGAAGCTTGTTTCCGTTCCAGTAAAAGAATTGGCTTGGTATTTTGGTCTGCCCTGTTCCCATGATGCACTGGGCCAGGGACAGACTAATTTGCATGTAGCCAGGTTCTGAGCTGGGATGGTGCAGTGAGCTAAAAAACGGTGATGGATCAAGCCCTGATCTGTTGACTGGGTACGAGTGTTCTGCTTATATCAGATACTCTGTCCATCACCACCCCCCTTTTCTGAATCGTTTTGTCCACCATAAGCGTGAAAGGGTATGCTCAGACATGAGTCCCTTGCTCACTGCACCATCAGGATTCAAGCAAGCCGGGCCGAAGACGGCTGTAATGCCAAAAACTGGTCCCCGGAAGCTTGTTTCCTTTCCAGTAAAAGAATTGGCTTGGTAGTTTGGTCTGCCCTGTTCCCATGATGCACTGGGCCAGGGACAGACTAATTTGCATGTAGCCAGGTTCTGAGCTGGGATGGTGCAGTGAGCTAAAAATCGGTGATAGATCAAGCCCTGATCTGTTGACTGGGTATGAGGGTTCTGCTTAATTCAGATACTCTGTCCATCACCACCCCCCTTTTCTGAATCTTTTTGTCCACCATAAGCATGGAAGGGTATGCTCAGACATAAGTCCCTTGCTCACTGCACCATCAGGATTCAAGCAAGCCGGGCCGAAGACGGCTGTAATGCCAGAAACCGGTCCCCGGAAGCTTGTTTCCTTTCCAGTAGAAGAATTGGCTTGGTAGTTTGGTCTGCCCTGTTCCCATGATGCACTGGGCCAGGGACAGACTAATTTGCATGTAGCCAGGTTCTGAGCTGGGATGGTGCAGTGAGCTACAAAACGGTGATGGATCAAGCCCTGATCTGTTGACTGGGTACGAGTGTTCTGCTTAATCCAGATACTCTGTCCATCACCACCCCCCTTTTCTGAATTGTTTTGTCCACCATAAGCGTGGAAGGGTATGCTCAGACATGAGTCCCTTGCTCACTGCACAATCAGGATTCAAGCAAGCTGGGCCGAAGTCGGCTGTAATGCCAGAAACCAGTCCCCGGAAGCTTGTTTCCTTTCCGGTAAAAGAATTGGCTTGGTAGTTTGGTCTGCCCTGTTCCCATGATGCACTGGGCCAGGGACAGACTAATTTGCATGTAGCCAGGTTCTGAGCTGGGATGGTGCAGTGAGCTAAAAAACGGTGATGGATCAAGCCCTGATCTGTTGACTGGGTACGAGTATTCTGCTTAATTCAGATACTCTGTCCATCACCACCCCCCTTTTCTGAATCGTTTTGTCCACCATAAGCGTGGAAGGGTATGCTCAGACATGAGTCCCTTGCTCACTGCACCATCAGGATTCAAGCAAGCTGGGCCGAAGATGGCTGTAATGCCAGAAACCGGTCCCCGGAAGCTTGTTTCCTTTCCAGTAAAAGAATTGGCTTGGTAGTTTGGTCTGCCCTGTTCCCATGATGCACTGGGCCAGGGACAGACTAATTTGCATGTAGCCAGGTTCTGAGCTGGGATGGTTCAGTGAGCTAAAAAACGGTGATGGATCAAGCCCTGATCTGTTGACTGGGTATGAGTGTTCTGCTTAATTCAGATACTCTGTCCATCACCACCCCCCTTTTCTGAATTGTTTTGTCCACCATAAGCGTGGAAGGGTATGCTCAGACATGAGTCCCTTGCTCACTGCACCATCAGGATTCAAGCAAGCCGGGCCGAAGACGGCTGTAATGCCAGAAACCGGTCCCCGAAAGCTTGTTTCCTTTCCAGTAAAAGAATTGGCTTGGTAGTTTGGTCTGCCCTGTTCCCATGATGCACTGGGCCAGGGACAGACTAATTTGCACGTAGCCAGGTTCTGAGCTGGTATAGTGCCGTGAGCTAAAAAACGGTGATTGATCAAGCCCTGATCTGTTGACTGGGTACCAGTGTTCTGCTTAATTCAGATACTATGTTCATCACCACCCCCCTTTTCTGAATCGCATTGTAAATACGGCGCACCATGGGTGGTAGTGGCATGCGCACAATTTCTGGCGCATCCCTGCTACTTTGCAGGGATGCGCCGGTAATTAAAAATCGGACCCTTAGTGTCTAGCATTACGCAGTTCTTTAAACTACACTCATATATAATTTCTCAGGCCAATGAAATGAACACAAAATCCAAATCAAATAAGCAAAGTAGCAACGCTACTGTGAAGGAGAGCAGTGCACCTGAAATGCACAGAAGATTTTGAAATATAATTTACCTACAATGTAATCAGTAGCATTATTGCTCTTGGTAAAAAAACAAAAATTTGCAATATAATAACACACAGAGCAGGAGAAAACAGAGTAGTGAAGAAATAGGTACTACTACTCACCAAGCCCGGGGATCTCGAGGCCGAGCAGGTCGATCAAGTCACGTTCCCGATCCAGGAGATCCGTCCAACGGTGGGTGGCCTGGTTGTAGGTGCGCCGGACCCTAGAGTGTTGGTACATGGCCCGGCACACCTTCTCCCACCGCTTCCGGCGCTCCCTGATCCCGTAGCCGCTAGCGATCTTGCCGCCTGCCATGATTGTCCTGCGGAGGCGGCGCTGGACATAAAACACTATTGTGGCCACCTCCTCCGCGCTAAAGATCTCCCGGGCTGTGACTGTCTCACCCCTCAAACGCCCGCACGGGAGCCAGGCACGGGGTGCAGGACCCTTCCCCTTCTCAGGCTGCTTCCCGGCTCCCTTTACCATGGTCTGGGCAGAAAGGAAAATAAATAATAAAGAAGAAAAGAAAAGAGTTTAAAAAAGTATTTTAAAATTAACCAAAAGTAGCAGAAAACACAAAAATATAGAGCTAGAAAAATAGAGGGATAGATAATAAGTAAAATAGATAAAAAAAAACTTCAAACAAGCAAAGGATGGCAGAGATTGACAGAGGATACAGAAAGCATGCCCAGAACCATAGCAATGAATGAAAAACAAGATGGCCGCGCCCGTTCACGGCCACGTGGGTAAGTTCGCGCGAGATTTTCCTCGCGATCACATGCAAACTTGTACTAGCGAGCCGCACACTTTGCGAGACTACACATAGCGCCCGGAAACGGAAATACGTCATGCAAACAAGATGGCAGCGCCCGTGAACGACCGTGAGGGTAACTTTCCGCCGTTGCGCTACAAGCGGCTCGCTAAAACGCACAAAACCTTGCGAACTAACACGCCGCAAAAAAACAAATCGCATATTCGCACGAATTCGCGGCTTATGAATTCGATCTCGTGCAAATTCGCGCCCCGCGAATCCAGCGAAATTGCGGAAAAACAATTTTTGCAAAACTGAAAGCACTCAACAGGTGCAAAAGTTCAACCTCATCATTAGTAACCATTCCCTGTAGTGCTTCCTGAGGGCCCCCTCCAGAGTTCAGTTGCCTACTTGCAACTATTCTATGACCCTGCTCTGACCCTCACAGCAGGCTCAGAGAATAGCTACAAGTAGGCCACAAAAGTCCTGTGAAAAAAAATTGCACTGCAACAGAAAGCAATTACAGATAAGGATGCAGGTGCCAGACTCAGTGACACATTAATCAACCCCAAATTAATTCATGTCAGTTGAAGCAGGGCAGGTGTGCTTTTCCCCCCATAATCTACAGTGATGAACCAGAGGGTGGCAGTGATGTACCAGAGGGTGGCATGGGTGAACCAGAGGGTGGCAGTTGTGAAACAGAGGGTGCTGTGATGAACCAGATGTAGAAACAACATAGTCGCATACGTTGCGACCCGACAAATACCTTCGTGTTTGCGAACTGGTACAAAACCCTTGCAAACTGGCAGAAACCCTTGCGAACAAAAAAAAAAGAAAAAATCCGCAAATTCGCGAGAGTTCGCGGATTTTGCGGATTGCGAATTCGTGAATACGCAAATTCGCGAAACGCGAATTTGCAAAATTCGCCCATGCTTACATATTACCTAGGCTTCCCCATTCTGTCCTGTGAACACGATGCCCTTGCAACAGTAAACACGAAATGGAGAGTATTTCACTGTTAGGACATGGTACACACCTCATTACATGTCCTATCTTTCACAGACACTGCACCCTGCCCAGATGGGTACGTTGGACCTACCATAGGGCTGTCTGATGTGCATGGAAAGGGAAGGGTAACGTCTGGCAAGTGGGTACACTTGTCAGGACAACAAGGCAGTTTAGTGGCAGCCCTGAGTTCTCTCTTCCGGGCTACTTATGTGGGAGGCACAATTAGTGTTACAGGCCTACGAGTAGCATTTGTACTACCAGCCCTGGCACACATAGTGCACTTTACTAGGGACTTTACTTGTAAGGCAAACATACCAATCATGTACAACCAATATTACCATTACACTTTACACAAGGAGCACTTGCACTTTGACACTGATCAGCATTAGCAAAATTCCCAAAGCATCTAAGTTAGCAACACCATGTTAGAAAAACGTTCTAGGGGGAAGGGAAAAAGTTTAGGGAACTTAGTCATAAAGGTCTAAGTCCAACACCTGGAGTCCACACTACAGGGCTTACCCATTGGACCTCGCTCCCTCCAACGATCTCCTCTTCCACATAGGGTACACTGGTCTTGGCAAGCAGGCAGGCACTGGCCGTCCAGGCTCCAGTATAGGTGCTCTTGGTTTCCCAAAGAGATGTCCCTTCACCCAGGAGGGAGACTAGCAAGCATTGGCCCACAGTCCTGGTCATAGGCAGAAGTCCTGCAGAGCTTCCCCTGCTCACACAGGCGATCTGGCGGCTTAACAGATGATCATCTTTGGGGTTTCCCTATGTGCACACTGCTCAGAGCAGTAGCCTTTCTGCATTGTGCCACTTTTAGGTACACATGCCTCCAGAGCGCACATTCACCATGTACATGCTGCACAACACTACACCCTTCTTGTATTTTTCTCCTCGCAGATACACATACCCCAAATATATGCATGCACTGCATATCACTATGTCTTTTATGTACTGCATTCCTCGCAGTTATGCTCACACCCAGTACATGCACTCGCCATGAATGCACTGCACAGTACTACTTTAACCCTATACTCTAACCCTCCCAGGCACACCTACCACCAGGGCAGAGTCACCATGCATGCATTGCACAGTACTTCACTTCTAATCAATGTAGACCAAGGGGTGAGTTATACACACGGCAGGCCTCATTCCAGTGACATGTTTAAAGGGACCTGTTCACTCCTACTGATTACTACATGCTATGCAGCCACAACTGCGCCTGAGCTGCTCCTAGTGAAGGTAGTAACCTTCCACCACTGTGATGCTAGCACTTTGGGTGCCCTCCTGATCCAACAAGATCACAATCTGTAAAACAGGTATATGTTATGGTGCACATGCATGATCTGTGTTTGCCTATAACTATATAAACCAGCATTAGGGATCCAGACAACACTACAGTTGAGCACTCATGGCAAAGGTACATTTCATCATCATACAGAGGACTTTTCTGTCCCAAAAGTATTCATATATGTATACATTTGGTATAATAATTTAAACTGCATTTAGCCTGTTCTGCAAATAAGAAAATATTTTCTACTTCATAAGTAGTTCTCAAAGATTTGTCTCTTCCTGTGCTCATCTAAAATATTAGCATAGGCAGAGGTTGAGATAACATTTTAAGATTTCATCTCAACATAACTCAGTTTCTCTGCTACTGATCTTTGAGCAATGAAGTGAACAGTAGGCACATTGGATGTTTTCTTGCTCTGTATTAACAGTAGGCCTGGGCATCAAATTCTGCTCCGTTCACGGAATTTGCGGAAATTAGGCACTTTCACGTTCTGCGGAGAACACGAAATTACCAACAATTCCGCAATCCGGGGCATAGCAGAATTATTTTCTTGTTTGAGCTTTAAAAATGCATTGTCTGTCTTCGCTTTCTCATTGTTGTGGGCCTAGCCATGTGGCTGGTGGCCATGACATAGGCCTGAATTGTCTGTCTTCGCTTTCTCATTGTTGTTGTGGGCCTGGCCATGTGGCTGGTGGCCATTTCGAAGCCCGGTAGTGTGCTTTTATCCATAGGCCTGCAAGCTTGTGACCTAGTCTGCCAACAGGCCTATCATCCAGTAGGCACAGACGTACTCAGGGGTGCATGAAACAACTGTTTCAGTGTGTTCTTTTCAATATAAACATAATTTAGGGCATGGATGGTATTGAATTGAATTGCAAAATGTGTATTTTGTGGTGTATTTCAGTTTGGGATGTGTGTTAAATAAATGCTTTTGGTGTGTGTGGTGTGGTGTGTACATTGCAGACCTTGTTTAGCCCTGTGGATTTTCATTTTTGCATTTTATTGCATTACAGGCAAAGCAGTGTGGTTTAGCATGCAGCCTATGCCTGGCTCTTATAGGCCTGTTTTCAGTACATTGTTTTCCTGGCCTCCAGCTTGTTGCTTGTGATTTGTGAGTGTCCATGTGGCTGGTGGCCATTTCTGGTGGGAGTTATAAGTGTTTTGCTTTTGCCATTTAGGCCTGTATGGTTTTTCTCTTGGCTTACCACTTCCATCTATCCCATTTGCCAGCTGCAGCTCCCTGAATGATGTGATGAGCAAATAATACAATGCCAAACAGCGTCCACTTCCATTACATTTGTATTTTTGTTGGTATACCTCTTGTTTCCTATCTTTCCTGAGAGTGTACACAGTATACCATGAAAGTTATGTATTTTATTTGTTTGTTTGTACTAGTAATTGAACCACAACAACAAATGCAACATTTCACTAATGTTCTTTTCCTGGCGTCTTTGCTTTTAGGTGCACAAAAAGACAGAGGAGGAGGTGTCATCATCATCATCATCATCACCCAATGTACTGCCTGACAGAAGTCCTGCTGCGTACCACGTCATGTTCACAGACATCTCTGCAACTTGTACACCTGCGTCCTGCTGACATCTGAAGAAAATGGTCCCATAAAAAGATACCAGGTCTTCCAGTACCAAGGAGGTTGCCAGTGAGAAGAAGAAGGAACAGAAGAAGGAAGTGGCACTTGCCAAGACTGGTGTGCCACCCTCTGTGTTTTTGGGGAACACAATATTTACGCCTGCAGCAGCGGTGTCTGGCAGGGACCAAGCTGGGAGCGGCACCTCTGTATCAGCGGGCCCACCCCACCAACCTACGCCCAAGCCCATGAGTGTGGCAGAGGTAGCCAGTCTACTACCGAGCACTGATGTTGAAATGTCATTACTGCAAAGTAGTACCCATTCAACGCACTCGCAGGTGGAAACTCAGCAGATAAGTGGGCAACCACAGCCGCAACCACAGCGCACAATAGTAGTTGTTCCACCTGAAGTAGCGGCAGTTCTGGAAATCAAGCTTTGTGTAGACGAAGAGGAGAAAGCCACTGTTTCAGAAGATCCATTTTCTTCCAGACCCCCAGCAAGGAAAAGGAGGGTTAGTCCATCAACTTCTTCTTCAAGTCCCGCTTCTGATGATCAAGATGCCACTTGGAAGCCACCAGCTCAGTCTGAGAGTGATGCACCCCACAAGAGAAGGCTAGTGAAAAGGAAGGTTTCAGAAAGCCTTAGAGTTATGGAGGTAGATGTAGATGAGGGGGTGATAATGATGATGATGATGATGATGAGCCAGTCATCATGCACATTAATCCTGGCCCAGAGGAGACGAAAGATTAACATTATTAGATTATCCAAAATCACTTTGAGGGATGTAGCACGGATACCACCAACACAGGTAACATCAACACGACCTCCAGTTTCCATATTTGCCTTTGCAAAGGCCTGGCAGCGACCTATATCTAGCTCAACAACCAGCTCAGTAGGTAGTGGTAGTGTAACTGCACAGGGTCAAATTTCAGGCACATAATCCAGTTCATCTGGTATTGAAAGTGGCACCTCCAGCACCGCCAGAAAGTTATGCCCAGTTTGGGACTTCTTTTTGGTTAGCAGTAAGGAGGCGAACATTGCTATATGCTCAATTTGTTGGCAGGTTGTTAGGAGAGGTAAGCTTGGTAAAAACTATGGTACCGGAGGCCAAACAAGTAATATAAAAAAAATATTCACATTATACAGTGGGAGGCTCAACAACTTCGCTTAGAAAAAAGTAAACCTGAACCCATAGCTGTTTGGGATGAAGAAGTAGGGGAAGATATGATCGCAGTGGAAGGTCAACAAGAAGGAGACCTTTCTAGCCCTGTCCCCAGCAGTGTAGTGGTACCGCCCACATCATCAGCAACATCTCAGTGGCACTGTAGTAAGATTCTGGCTTAGACACCGAGACAACCGAGTACTGAATGAGAAAAAGTGCATCATAGTTGAGCCTAACTGAGTTCAAGAAGACAATGACAGCTGCACCACAAAGGAAAGGAGGGGCAGTACCAATGCAACCACCCAACGGCACGCTTGTACAATGCAAAGCTGGCAAAAATTTTAGCACTGGACCTTCTCCCTTTTTCATTTGTGGAAGGGGTGAGTTTCCTTGAATTTGTGTCAGCCATCTGCTGTCAATGTAAGATTCCCAGCCGTTCCTGCTGCGCCAGAGTTGCTGTTCCAGCACTACATCACGATGTGTTGGAATTGGTTGGACAAGCTTTGCAGCAGAGTGCTGTTCACAATATCCACCTGACAACAGACATGTGGGGCAGTTGCCAAGCCACTGATTACATGTGCATCACTGCACACTGGGTCTCTTTTGTGGGGGTTAGAGAAAAGCTATCAGAAGTAGGTGCTGTTGGCACAATTGACACCTTTAATGCTACTTGGAAACATGCAACTGTAGCCATGTTCGCCATGGAGAAATCTCTTACTGCTGCAAACATTTTGGAAGAGTTTAACAGCAAGGTCTTTGAATGGCTGCACTCAAGAGGGTTTAACATTGGTTTTGTTGCCATGGATAATGGCAGTAATGTACTTAAGGCCATGGAGGTTGGTGCCTATTTCAGGTTCTCGTGTTTGGCGCACTGCATTAACATTATAGTTCAAGACTTTCTGAAAAAAGAACCCCTAGTCAGCAACTTACTGACCACTTGCCGCAGAATATTCACTAATTTCAGCCATTCTGTTAAAGCCCGGAAGCAGCTGACGATCATTCAACGTGACTATAGAATGCCAGTCAAAGCACTCATCAAGGAGGTGGAAACATGTTGGAACTCAACGTATTACATGCTTGAGCATCTGTTTGAGCAGTACAGACCAATCAATGAATATGTGATGAGAAGGTTGGATGCTACTGTGAAAGGCATGACCCTTCAGATGGACCAAAGGTGCCTTTGGTAAATGCCTGACAGAGATGCTTCTTCCTTTCGAGGTATTCACACATGAAGTCAGCAAGGAAGACTGTAGTATGGGCCAAGCTATCCCATTGTTGCACATGCTAGAACAACAGCAGAAGGAGGTGTCTGAAGCGTACTTAGGTGTGGAGGAAAAAAAGAAGCATATGAGTTGGTGGAGAGCTTATCATGTCACTTAATTGAAAATTCAAGGGTGCAAACTAAGATTTTGTCACAAGAAAATTACATTTGAGCCACAATTCTGGATCCACGGTACAAATTGCAACTGAACAGTAAGACATTACTTCCTTTTTCAGAAGTAGATGTTGCCCGGTACGAAACCTGGATTGCTGAGGTAGCCAGGAAAGTGGAAAATGAACAACTGGTAATTAATGGCACACTACTCAAACCCACAACAACAAGTACTGCACCAGGGCAACTGGTGTCAAGTTCAACTTCAGAGCCTGAGGGCAGTGTGTTTGGCTTATCGACAACAGCAAGAACCGGAATCATCAGCCTCAGTAAAAATGACACAGGATTGATATTTACAGAAAGGACTTGCTAGATCCAGTGCTGATACAAAGATAAAATAGGTCGAACAAAGTGTAGCACCCCTGAACATTGAGCGAATGGTTCAGGACCATCTGGATGACCAAACCGAGGTCTACATTGATCAAAACCCATTGTGGCATTGGAATGGCAAAAGGGGCCAATGGCCAGTGCTCAGCAGGCTGGTGATAAACTATCTGGCTTGGCCTGTCGCATGTGTCTCTTCTGAACGTGTTTTCAGTGCTGCTGGTATGAAAAGGAAGAGTCTCTCGCCCAAAAACGTGGAGAGGTTAACCATGATCAAAATGAGTCAGCAATTTATACCACTGAATTATACAATACATGAATCAACACAGGAAAATGAGGAGAGCGGCTCAGGTGACAGAAGTTGCGTGTTAGATGATGATTACCTACTTCTAGTTGAACACCAAGAGTTTGGGGACTAGCTATACTTTTCTGACAACTAGGCTTCCACTTCTTACTATCTTCCTCCCTTATTTACTTTTATTTGTGTGTCTGTCTTTCTGGTTGGAAACTTCAAAATTCAAATCACAACAAATCCATCACCACCGTCTTCTAGTCTTTTATTGCCATATATGAGTTTCAGCTGTCTGCATTTCACTCCACTCCTCCAAGTCCTGCTCCTCCATCTTCCTGAATCACCCTAAATCTGTTGACCTCAAGCCAGATAATGATGGAATGTAGCATAATAGAAGAAAAAAGAACATCTTGCCTCATTGAGTCCCTCCAAATTAAGTGGAACATAATGATTGATGACTACCATAGCTATCCTCCTTTCCGAGCCGAGAGAGACTGCCCATTAACTGAAGATGAGAAGGAACAGGTAAGGAATGATGACATGCATTGGACGCTGACTTAGTGATTTATGTTGTTGTTGTTTGTAATGCATAAAGTAATCATTGTGTACTATTATCTAATCTACACACTAAAAGTAACTCAAGACAATGTTTGTTTCCCTTCTTGTTTTTTAATAACAAATTTGCACTTCTACTGCAGGCCGAATCATTGCATTTTGAATATGGAAAGGGGACTCAATCTATTCTGTATAGGGCACACTATGTTGGACAATACCATGATGATGGCCACAGTGACATAATATCTTCTCAGTCTCTCAGTAGGATCCGAAATGATTGATGGAATAACTCCGGGCGTTTCATGAGTGGCATAAACGGTAAACAAGTCAACAACAACCACTGCAGACCTACATGTCTTTGTACTGGTGGAGTCGAGTGTGGTGGCATAACTGAGATGGGTGGATTGATTTAGTCACTTAATTTGTAGAATGCTCTGTTGCTGTATATGTGCTTTGTCTGCCTCTGTCAGAAAATATATGCTAAATGGAGGATGGGTCACGTGGGGTGCGGGCCTGGCCTATCCTGTTGTTGGAGGTTAATGCTGAAAATAGACTAGAGTAGACATGATGTATCCATGCCGCCTCTGAAAGTGTTCTTGTTGCACCCCACTGTAATTTATACATTTTTT
>NW_028247102.1:0-86244 GCF_964263255.1 Lissotriton vulgaris | reverse complement strand
CTTTCCATTGCATTTCTCTTTCTTTCTTTCTTTTTTTTTCTTCTTTTTCTTTCCTTGTCAGTTATGTTCTCCCCTATCTTTCTTGCCAGTTTTTCTCTACCCTTCTTTCTTTAATTTTTGTCTCTTTCTTTCTTTCTTTCTTTCTTTCTTTCTTTCTTTCTTTCTTTCTTTCTTTCTTTCTTTCTTTCTTTCTTTCTTTCTTTCTTTTTCTGCTCTTTCATCTCTTTGCTTCTCTTTCCCTCTTTCATTTCTGGTTTCGTTCTTACGTTGTTTCGTTCTTTCTTTCGTTGTTTCTTTCTTTCTTTCTTTCTTCCTTTCTTTCTTTCTTTCTTTCTTTCTTTCTTTCTTTCTTTCTTTCTTTCTTTCTTTCTTTCTTTCTTTCTTCCCATCCCTTCTCTCTTCCCTTCCTTCCTGTTTCTTTCTTTCTTCCCATCTCCTCTTGCTTTTTCAGTTTCCGCCTTTCTTTCTTTCTTTCTTTCTTTCTTTCTTTCTTTCTTTCTTTCTTTCTTTCTTTCTTTCTTTCTTTCCATCCCTTCTCTCTTCCCTTCCTTCCTGTTTCTTTCTTTCTTCCCATCTCCTCTTGCTTTTTCAGTTTCCGCCTTTCTTTCTTTCTTTCTTTCTTTCTTTCTTTCTTTCTTTCTTTCTTTCTTTCTTTCTTTCTTTCTTTCTTTCTTTCTTTCTTTCCTCCATTCTCCTCTTCTATTTCCTTCTCTTTCTTTCTTCTCTTCCTCCCTTCTCCTTTTCCCTTTCTTTCTTTTTAGGGCAGACTGATTGGCTTTTTAGGTCCTTGTCAGTGACGACCTTCTCGTTTTTTATTTCACTATAATTAAGTGTATCACATAGTTACTTATAGGGGTTTCAGAAAGAATTAATATATTAGTCTTTTTAGGTGTCATTATGTTTTTTTCTTTCTACCACTCCTCAATGCATTCAGGGACAATGTATCAGCCCTCCTCTGCCACTAGCTGACTTCACTGCGAGTTATTTCATTTCACAAGGAACACAAGTACAAACAAAGTAGCTCCCTTCAATGCCAGGGAGTACTTTGATAATGTGTGGTTATTTTATGGAGACCCCAAAAATTTGTTATAACTGTAGCATTTAGTTTTTTTAGTTGGCGAGGGCCCGGCACATTCCTAAACACTAAGGGGCTTATTTGCAAGCCTCTTGCGCCGCCAGTACGCCACTTTGTCCCATTTTAAAGGTGGCGCACCGACGGCGCAAGGGGCTTGTAAATTAGACCCTAAAGGTTTGCAAAAACAACAAAAAAACAAAACAAGAATTGCCAGAAGGTTGGCTGCCAAGTGTCAGACCCCTTGACTTTGACAATGCTGTTTAGAATTAGTTCTATATTGAAAACATTCTTTCTTTTCTCCTGTAAAATATATTATGATATATTTGCAAATACTTCTGTAAATAAATGGTTCTCGCTTTTCGATTAAATGGATTCTGACATCATCGGATCTATGCTAAAGAGAACTTCCATGGACCTGCTGGTACAGAGTTTCTACAGATGTGCTTTCTTGTCAAAAATCACTGTCACAGTAAATACGAGGCCTTAGTACTCCGATAAATTACTAGATGACCCTGCTGAAATGTATCCTACGGCCTGGAATTATTTGTACTAGGGGTTTACTGCTTATAATAAATTCTGTGTACCACTTACAATGTGGATGCTTGTACAGACAGGGATTAGCGTGAGGATCGGAAAACACCCATCCACTTATAAGGGCCGATGTGTACACATTTCTTGTCTACACTTCTAGATTTTTTTGGTGTGAATTGGCTCTTATATTGTAAGATTGTACTTTTGCTGTCCTTGCACAAGGGGCGATGGTAGTAGTGATTTTCCTTTATAATTTATTATATGGAAGGATTACATTTTTAGAGAAAATAAAATATAAGTGCCGACCATATTTAATTTAGCAAAAAAAGTGACATAACTGGGACTGCCCATTAACTTGGCTACATCCATTATTGCCACGCACAGTTTTTGTTATACTCCGTCTGCCTTGGACTGACAGCCATATAATTGACGTTTTAGTCAGTTATTAAATGTAAACGGCCCAAAAATATGGTTTTAATATATCCTAACAACAATTGCAATTCCACTTCATGTGAGCACTCATTCCTCCATTGAGACTCCGATTCAACCAGCCGAAGTCGTGACATCAAATTTCTACCACCTGGTCCATTTTTCACATGGAAATTAAATTCTTGAAGCTTATATTGTAACCTTGCCAATCTAGGTGTGGCCCTCCTTCAGCCTAGTCATGAATAACTCTACTAAAGGTTGATGGTCTGTCATTACAATGACATTTGTTCCATACACATACTTCCTGAAGTAGTCTATTACCCACCAGCATGCTAAAGCTTCTGTTTACAAAGTAGAGTACTTTAACCCCTTCGGTGCTCATGACGGAACGGTTCCATCATGAGCGTCGGTTGGCCTGTGCTTATGACGGAACCGTTCCGTCATGGTTCCATAAGCCCAATGGAACGTTCAGCACAGCGCGAAAATTTGCGCCGCGCTGAAGGGGTTAACTCTGCAATCTCAAAGGTCTTGAAGCAAATGCCACACTTTCAAACTGCCATTGCAATCCTGCAAAATAACTGCACCAATGCCCACTTTACTTGCATCTGTCATAACTGACTTACATTTGGTGTCATAGGCCACTTAAGTCAGAGCCTTGTCAGTGGCCTTTTTGATCTCCTCAAATTTCAGTGCCATCACAAATAAACGTTTGATGTTTGTTTTAATGAATTCTCTCTTTCGTTCTATCACAGAATAAAGGAATAAACTTAGCATCGTATTCAGCAAGGCCCAAAAATGGCCTTAGCTTATCTTTGTCACATGGTTGCGATGCACTTTCAGTAGCCTTAATAAACTTTGCTTTGGTGGCATTCCATGTTTCCCGATATTGTGGCTTAAATAGTCTACAGAGTCCATTTCAAATTTGCATTTGTCCATACTTGACATTAAATCATTCCTTTCTAAAATAGCCAAAACGTTGTGCAATATTTCCGTGTGCTGTTCCTTTGTTTTCTCAAATACAAGAATATGGTCTTGAAAATACAGGACATTCTGCTCATTTTTAAATAGTTTTACAACACTCTATGGAATACGGCCAATGCTGAAATTAAACCAAAAGGCATCCTATTATAACGATATTCTCCCTCAGGAGTAATGAACCATGTGTAATGTTTGGTATTATTATGCTGTGTAATTTGGTGTTACACACTGGACAAATCTAATGTGGAAATTGCTGTGGCACCATCTGTCATTGCAAATATTTTCCCAATATTTGGAAGTGGATGGCAATCAAACCATGTACAATGATTTACATCTCTTAAATTTCCACAAAGTCTCATACTCATATTGGGTTTATGTACCACTTCCACTATGGATAGCCAATCTGACAATTCAATTTCCTCAATTATATCTAATCTCCGCAGCTGATGTAATTTTTCTTTTAGTGCCGCTTGCATTGTAAATGGCAAACTACTAACTTTATGAACCTTGGGAATGATATTTTCTTTCATAACGATCTTATGCATAACATTTTTTAACAGCCCCAATTCTGGGCTAAAGGCTTTGAGAAACAACCGAGCCCAATCCGTTGCACTGATATCAGTAACCTGCAACACCAAATCATCATAACCTAATACCTGGTCCGGATGATTAGGATCCAACTTCATCATTAAATCTATTTACTGTGGCCAACCTCGGGGACACAAACCCTCCTTGTTCACATATATCTTTGCATCAATAGATTTACCTCTAAAACTCAATGTTGATACAAAACAACCCAAAACGCCAATGGGTGTATTGCCGTATCCAACAAGTTTCATTTCAGGAGGCAACAATTTTGCATTGGGAAATTCTGATAATACATTGTCCCCAATTAGCATGGGTTTTGCTCCAGAATTAGCCATTATTTTAATATTAACATTCCCAATCAATACATCACAAAATGGAGCATTCTTCTTTTAATCACCAATCTTATACACATCTAGAATAAACTCTTCTTCAGTCTAACTGCCATACTCATTACTGACCATACCAACATGGATCTTTTCCTTTATGCCTGTTCTATTTTGTGAGTGCTCTATCACAGTGTTTTCTGTTGTACCACTGTTTCTATTAACATTTTTACTTTTACAGATTCTTGCAAAATTACCTTTAAGTTTGCAGAATCTGCATATTTGACTTAGTGCAGGATAAGGTCTATCATTTGCTAGATGACCACTTCTAAAGCAAAGGTGCTCCTTTTTACCCCTTCCGTACTATTATGCTTTTCACCTCTTATGTACTCACCTAAACCTCTCCTATGTTTTGCATATTCATTTTTTTACCATGTGAATAGTATACCTAGATTTAATCTAATTGCCCGATACTACAATCCAAATCTTCAAATTATTGTGCAATGTCAATGGCTTTTTCTAATGTTAAATCCTCTACCAACAGTAACTTCTCTTGTAGTTTGGGGTCCAATGTCTTGTGTACCATTTGATCACAAGTCATTGAATCGCAAACTGATTAATAATTACACTTATTAGTTAAAACTCCTAAATCATTAACAAAACCATCCGTAGACTCATTAGGTAGTTGACCCCTACCCAAACATTTGTGTCATGCCACTACCCCATCCACTCTTTTTTATAGTGTAAATCTAGCTGTCTTATAGCAATATCGTTTACATCTAATCCTCTTCCTCATCCTCTTCTAAGTCTAATGGCGGTAGATGGTTTAAGATGTGTCTTCCTTCCACACATTGGCAATTTTTTTGCACTGCACTGGTGCGTTTGTCCGGGTACACGTTCCCTCCAATAGCCTCCAAATAAGATTTGAAAACATCTTTTCATTGACACCATTCCAAATTAGGTACTCCACTTTCGAAAAATGCTGAGGGAGCGGATATACCATCCATGTTACAGCTCTATGTAAGTTAGTTATTTATAGCATTTCAATACGATATCCATAGGTCTATACATTTTTTACATCCCACCCCAGAGAATTTAGGTTGATATGCACTCAATTATTCCAGCATAACACTAAGTAAGACACCAACAGGGTTACCTCATCTATAAGTTATGCGAATCACTACACAGACATTTTACTCATCCACATAGGATTCCTGTGAATCTATTAAAAATGTGAACACTTAAGTGTCTGTCTCACTGTCACTAAAAAATTATATTCAGGGCCAGACTGGCTACAGTGGGCACCAGCCGTTTTCCTCCTGGGCCAGAAGATTGGGGGCCAGTTTTGGCTCATGGGACCCACTGTTTTTGTTACTGAGGGCCGGTTTTGCTGCAGTGCTGCAAATATCAACCCCCTGTAACAAAGGCTGCAGCGGTGCTTGATATTAGCCCCACGCCCCGGTTCCAGGCAAGTGCTTCTCAGTAGCTGCCGCCCATCTCCCCTCCCCTGGGTGTTCAATCGGAATTGCAAGGGCAGGTTTCTTTTCCCAGTCCAGCTGTGGTGTGGCTGCTCCACCGGACTGCTGCAGGATAGGGCAGGGATTGGGCTGTACAGCTGCTCCTAGTCTTACCCCTGTAACATGACAGAGAATCCTGAGTCCATGTTTATAATTTTTCATGCGGGGAAAATGTAATATCCCTGTGCACTCGATGTTGATGATCAACAATTTTGACTGTAATTCTAGATGGTTCGTGAGGGCGCTCTAGTCGTCACACGTAGTCAGACCGTGCCTTTGAACAAAGTGTTGAGTGTTGTGGGTAGGATCAACTACCCTCGTGACTATGCGCTCAATTAACAATGAAAGACGTAGGTTTCTTCTCAAAGTTCCATTGATTTTGATTCAAGTTCGTGGAAACTTCAATTCATTGTGAAAGACGAATTATAAACAATGATTCCTTGCGTGCATAATGATAATCTTATGTCGCAATTATAGGATTCCTCATGATTTTACGTCCACCCAATACATTTCGGGTCAGAAAACCATGACCCTTCGTCAGGGGTCTGAAAACAATGGGTAAGACAGGACCAAATTAGTTACTCCGACAACGTATACATTTATACAAAATGATAAATAGTACCAAACGTGCTACCTTTCGTAACCCAACAGAGTGCCTAAGAGACATGCCGTCAGTGTTGTTCATGGGCAAAATCTATATCAAAGAGTGCACCGAGTGACAACTGAAAGCGCATGTGAAGAAGTTCGTGAAATGCAAACAAAAGTACCAGAAGTATCTACATGCATACCGGATAGCTACAAGAATCGTGATCAACGGAAAAAGTATCTGTGCAAAAATATGAAAAGAGAAAAGTAACTACACACTTACAGAGGATCAGACAACGCCGTATCTCCACTGATGTGTTTTATCTAGGAACCTAATTCAATATTGTGACTTCATGCCCCTGTACAGCTATAATCTATAATATCCCTACAATGGCATAAGAATCAGATCCATATTTCAGTAAATCGCCCTTGCAGTCCAAGGCACGGCAAAAGCTATTTCCTTGAATTCCTACAGAGCACACCGAGTTCTTTCGACATACCAAACCTCCAGCAACCTGGGAAATCCCCACTTGCTTTGTTTTGATTTGTAATAAGAACTCCTGCGAGCATTGTAAGAACTGCCAGTTCTTAGTGACATTTTTATTGACGTCTTATGTCCAAACCTTACGTCAAACTCGGCACCTCTCAGGTATGAATTTACCAACGTTGCCTTAAGCAAACACACGGTGGTGGTTTTGGAGCAGAGCAGCTAATCTACTTTCCGAGAGCCCAGCAGACGCGAGAAGCCCACGAACGCTGCCCCTTCTCTTTGACACGCTGAGAAAGACACTGTCTTTTCTCCTGCTGAGAAAATACAGCTCTGGCGTTTCCAGCCTACCCTTGCGGGTGACTGGGATATTGAGTCCTGAGAGAGAGATACCAGATCTCCTACATTCTATTCCCAAGGTACAGTGCTGACTAAACCCTTAGAGAGAATTCTTGAACAGATCCTTGGCAACAAACCTACTTAACTTAAACTGCTACTTACTTACTCCTTCCCACGTATTAGGCTTAGGTCAGGTACACCGGGGTAGGCGTATTCTAGAAGCACCAGTTGAGCATTTTAGCCAATGTATATATATATGTATATATATTTTATCCATTTTAAAGTGTCTTATGGCTAAGAAACCATATCAATGCTTTTACAGTATTATTTTATAATACTCCAGTTACTGTGCGTACTTTACTTTGCATTAAGTATTGCAATTGTGGCAATTCATTTATCTTGAATGAGAAGGATGACTGCTCAATAAATAATACCTTTTATTGAAAACGCCCGTCTCTCTCTTCTCTGCACTCTGGTGAAACTAAGTATGCACATCTGACTGATTGAAATAACTGTCTATTGTTTCACACGACTCTAGAGATTGACTCTTATTCTGAGGGAGCAAAGTTGTCATGTTTATGCGGTTGTCGGAAGCTGAATCCCTTCTTGTCTGAGCCAGGGAAGCTGATCCCTTCCTATTCAGTCAAGAAAGTTTCCAGTGACCTCTGAGCTAGCTGGCGCAAACCTAAATTAAGTCTAACATAGACAGTAGAGACCTAGATTACCTCAGTCCTACGTCTACACTGCTGTTTATGTTATTCCAATGCGCAGAGCCTATAGGGAAAATAGGAACTACACTACATGGCGCCCAACGTTTGGTAAGGCGATAAAACTAACGCAAGATGTTAGAGTAACTCAGTCGTGCTTTTTCACACAGACCCTTTTCCCGTGAATACTCCAATAGACGTCTGGAGTGGGTGAAAGGTTAAAATCCGCCGGAACTTAGTAGGAAGAGATTCCTATGTAGAGTTTCTGGTTTAATCAACGTTGAAGGATACAGTGTTCCAAAATATTGTGCACCTAATCTTTTGTCTCCCTGAAACCTGATCTGCAACAAAAAACCTTTCTGACAGTAAAATGCCAGACATTAATGATGATAGGGATGCTGCTATATTAGCAGCTCGACTACTAGAGGATGACACGAGTGTCCTACAGAATGACTGAAATGCTATCCTCATAGTGGTCAACATAAGAAAAACTATAACTTTAAAACTTATAGAAAACGGACTGACATCACGAGGTGGTACAGTCATTTTCGTGATAGAGGCACACGAATATCGGCAGACAGAGGTATTCTATACATGGATAAACTTTCCAGCGGCAAACGCTACAACACACGAATTCCACTATTACAATATAGAGGAACCTCCGGAAGAATACACACCTTTCGAGGATGTGGAAATCCCACTAAATTACCAAGAGCACCTGCTCTGGTTTAAAGGCGCCCTAAAACATAATGATCACATCACCAGGCTCGGTCCACTAGGTAGACCAGGAGCAACATGGCCGGTTCTAGCCAGCTACACACCACATCCTGACATTGATAAAATGTCAGATAAGGAACTTTTAGCCCAGCTAAAATTACTAATTGAAATTCACAGTTAGTCCAATATGTAATGCAGACTGCAACAGTCCAACCAGCTGTTAATATTCCACAGCTGACCCCTCATCAGGGGAACACAAATAAAATTACACCACAGAACATTCAATCATGTCTGGGAAAAACACCCGCAAAATCGGGAACAAATTCCATTCTGGCTAGCACAGAAAATAACTCAAATAGAGGCAGTATTCCCGAATACTACCCCTAGTAAGAAACACAGAATTCTGACCATCTGCCTTCCAATGGGGGTCGCACCACATGTGGAGGACTGTGACACTTGGGGCACAGTTTCTGCTTCCATTTACACAAAAACACATGGTGTTCCGTCTCTGGCGGTAATACCAGATGTGCTAAGACAGATTCAAAATCAATACGGTCCAGAACCTGCTTTAACTCTTGGTATGAAATTACTGAAAGACTTCAAGCAGGTCTCGGCTATATTATTAGCCAACATAAAAGGAGAAGCAGCATATGTGGCGATCCACCAGAAATTAAAAGAAACAGATATAACAGATCAACCAATTGAACTTGCCAGAATCATAGAAAAATCCTATGAAAAACTAGGTAGAGATAGTTTGGGTGGTAAACCTGTAAAACCCTAACTACTTGAAAATCCTGAAAAATTATTTATTAAAAATAATCTAAACACTCCAAAAAAGAGCTGGAATGGAAATAAACAATCCACTCCCAAAGAAAAAAGATTCCAGTCCAGAGGAAGGTCTCCTCGGCGGAGAGAAAGAACTCCGAACCAAGAACACCAGTCTCCCCAAAGGGAGCCCTCTGAAAAAAGATACAACCTTAGAAATAGGGATAATTTGAAAAAACCTGATAGATATCAAGATATTGATACACGTCCCTCTCGATCTTTTCAGACTTCCTCGCAGAAATCGGAAAGAAGAGGACGGTCAGAACAAAAGGAAAAGCACGCCAAGTCCAAAGACAAGGAACCTGTTCAAAGTAAAAAACTACAATTTCCAAGAAAGAAGGTAGCCAGTATTAAAGTAATCAAACATGCCGAGAATACTGAGGACACAGCTGAAAAACGGAGAGTGGGCACTGACAATGCTAGACAGCGCAGCAGAAGTGAGCATAGCTCGCAAGATCCTGATGAATCATCTGGAGACAGTGGAAACGAATGAATACATTCAGGTGGAAACTGCATGTACCAGAGTTAGCGAACCTCATAAAATATACCAAATAACATTGCGTATAGAGGGAGATAAGACTAGGAAAATAAGGGGGCTATTTTGGGATAACCTCTCAAAATGCTATGACATCCTGTTAGCCCAGAAAGATTGGCCCCCAGAGTTTGTCAGGGAGTGCCCTCATGGTGAAGAAATGATTATGCCTGCCTTCTCAAATCACATTCCAATACATAAAAAAAATATATATATATGCCAGAAAATGGGCAGTAGCTCAAGCACCTGCATTATATAAAAATCACGTTGGGTGGGATGAGGACTCTCCTTCTCACAAAATCCAGTTAAAAAGTCAACCAACTGCTCAAAGGCAGTACCCAATTAAGCAAAAAGCTAAAAAACAGGTCAGGGAGAATTTAGATCAACTTGAATACCAAGGGGTGATTGAAACATGCACCTCTCAAATGAACAATCCTTTGTTTCCTGTCTCCAAATCAGACGATTCATATTGTCTAGTCTTGGACTACAGACACCTTAACTCATGTTCCAAAACATTTGCGGTACAAAATTCGCACAGTGCAGCACTAATGAATAACTTAGTTTGCAAAAAATACAAAACAACATTAGACATTTCTAATGGATTCTTTTGTCAAAATATCGCACCAGAAAGCAGATACTTGACCGCTTCCTCAATAATGGGGTCACAGAAAAATTTCTGTAGACTCCCACAGGGATTCAAGAATAGCCCAGGATTATTCTCAGCCAGAGTAACAGAGTTACTACAAATGTATTATGATGAGGCATTATCTTATGTCGATGACATCTATCTCACAGACGACGACTTGGACTCGCAGCAGAGGGTTACAAACTCAACTTTAAAAAGTCACGAATTGCCCATCTAACGGTCCTATTTTTAGGATACGAATTATCAAGTGAAGGCAAAAGTCTAGCAGACAACTTCTTAGAGAAGTGCGCTGTACTCCGAGCACCACAAACGCTGAAGAACATACAATTGATTCTAGGCTTCCGGAATTTTGGAAGAACTTACATTCTAAATTATGCAGAGAGGGTTAAACCTCTCTACGAATTAATAAAACCTGATTTTAAACCAATCAACTGGACTCAAAAACACACGGAAATTTTGAGATCACTGCAAACAGACATGTTAGCTAAAACAAAATTAGAAACACGCGATAATACACGCAATCTTGTAATCCGGGTCATCCCAGGAAGATGCAGATTCACATACCTGACCTCTAATGAGGGAGAAACGGTACCCATAGCTTACAAATCACATTTGTACACACAAACAGAAAAAACATTCAGTCTTACAGAAAATACTGTGAAGGCGGTTTAGACGGCTGTAGCAAAAGAAAGAGCCCTAGCCCAAGGCAAAAGAATAACTGTTTTTACAGCAGAATCAGCATTTGAGGCATTATTCAGCCCAGTTAATCTAAAAACGGTGGCACTGGATCCAAAATGGATACAGTGGGAAAATTCTCTTGCTGCAGAAGACGTGACATACTATTTTGTCCCGAACATGAAAAAACTGAATTATTTGAAATATGGAGAAGAATATCCTCTGCCAATCGAAATTCTACCTCTCCAACAGTACTCTTGTATAATCTATACAGAGAGATTTGTACAGCATTACAATGTAGATGATAAATCCTACAATGCAGCGTGTGCAATTGTTAAAGGTCGCTGGCTGTGTGGTAAATTGAGACCAAAAATAACAAAAACTGAATCACTGAGAAACTGTTCGGCTCGGCGAGCTGAAATCAGATCTTTAAAGATGGCACTTGAAAATGCCGATCGTGAATTCCCGACACTAATAGTGTGCGATTCGCATTTCTGCATCAAATCTTACAATAATGATTTGCAGAACTGGGTTCAAAATGATTACAAAGATGACACAGGTGCCACAATCAAGCATAAAATGCTTTGGAAACAGATAGTTCTTTTACACAAAGAACTACAAAAGACTCACATGATACACTACTCTGAGTCATCAACGTGATGGTGTTCACGTTGCAGGGAATTCATTGGCTAATACAGCCACAGCGGAAGCAACTAAACCGGTTTCCGTAGCCACAAAAAAGCGTTCAGAAAAATACATAGACGGGGAAACAATGCTGGCGGTAAAAACGTCTTCAAAAGGCTACTGTGCAGCACTACCCGTGAACTATCCACTCAATTATACATATGTAATAGACGCAAACTACGTTCCTTTTGCTCAGATCCCTGGAGTGGGGGATAGGGTAATTTTAAACATGAACAGGAGAATCTTATTATTAGCAGACGCACACATGGGTGAAGGTCCAAGGCACAAACAGATGAAGGAATCTCTGACAGAATTACAATCAGCAAAAAACACAGTTGATGGACAGAATGTAGAACAATGTCATACATTCACCCCAGTACAAGGATCTGGGCCTAAATCCATCGTTTTTTTGCACTCCACACCACCCTGGGTTAGACACTGGCTATATGCAAATCAGCTCTGACCCTGTGTCTCATGGGACCAGTCCAGTCCTAACTACCAAGCCATGTCTTTCCCAGACCGGAATCAAGCATCCAAGGACCGGTTTCTGGCTATCAGCCTTCATGAGCCTGGATAGCTTGACTCCAGTGGTGTGGAGAGCCTGGGACTCACGTCTGAGTATACCCAGCACACTCGGGGTGAAAATTGCAAAAAACACAGTTGATGGACAGAATGTAGAACAGTGTCATACATTCACACCAGTACAAGGATCGGGCCTAAATCCATCGTTTTTTTGCACTCCACACCACCCTGGGTTAGACACTGGCTATATGCAAATCAGCTCTGACCCTGTGCCTCATGGTAACAGTCCAGTCCGAACTACCAAGCCATGTCTTTCCCAGACCAGAATCAAGCATCCAAGGACCGGTTTCTGGCTATCAGCCTTCATCAGCCTGGATAGCTTGACTCCAGTGGTGTGGAGAGCCTGGGACTCACGTCTGAGTATACCCAGCACACTCGGGGTGAAAATTGCAAAAAACACAGTTGATGGACAGAATGTAGAACAATGTCATACATTCACCCCAGTACAAGGATCTGGGCCTAAATCCATGGTTTTTGGATTAAACCCAGATCTTTTGACTGGGTGTGAGTGTTTGATCGATTCAGATGCTCCGTCCATCACCACCCCCTTTTGTACCGCAGAATTACAATCAGAACACTGGTTGCCTTGGATGAGCCTGCAACATTATAAATTTGCTAAAAGCTGTCCAGACTGCAACAGAGATTGCAGTAACGAGCCAACCGGAGTATTGCCATTGCCATTTTTGTAGTTAGCATAAGGCTATCTATACTTAAAATTCAGCGTTCTATTCATTTTTTTTAAGACTAAATACACTTTTAAAATGTGGCCCCAGCGCTTGGCTGACTCCAGAACTGTTATAAAAGATTTGTGAGTCTTTATTGGCACATACGCAATAGCCATGCTACATTCTGACCAGGGTCCTGCTTTTAGCTCTCGAGCTTATAAGAAGGCCATGACCAGTATGGGCATTGGGTTGCGGTACTCTTGTCCCTTCCATCGTGAGGGAAACGGGATTGTGGAAAGAAAAAACCGAGACATAAAGCAATCTATACCGGCAAAGGTATTAGGTTCGGGTGATGGGTGGGTTCAGCATTTAACAAGTGTCCAACGTAGTCTTAATAATCTGCCAAGAAATTCTTTAAAAGGTTTCAGCCCGTACGAACTATTGTTCGGAACTAGAATGTTTATTCAGGATTTAGATAGTCTAACTTCAGTGGTAGAAGATAAGAAAAAATGCTTTGACATCAAAGATCGTTTGGCTGTTTTACAGGACTTAAATGAAACAAGAAAAGCCCTGAGCAACATAAAGTTAAAACAACAGCCAACAACCACTGAAGACACAACACCTGTCCCAGCAAGACCTGTCTGGATTCCAAAGATTGGGGATCTGGTCAGAGAGAAAATAGCGGTGAAGAAGGAATTTGGGCCTTCTTACAGAAAAGCAGTACCTGTCTTAGCAGTCAACGGAACCAGATCAGTTGTACTACCGCCCCTTGCTGGTAAAAAGGAGAACCAAGTTGAATCCATCGACCTGGTAAAACCACAATCATGTGGCCAATAATAAGTAGTAGGTCAAGTGGACTCCCAAGAAATAGCAGAATACCAAAGTTTGCTACTATCCAAGAGGTTCAAACTGAGAGACTAATCCATTTGATAAACCGGCAGTGAATAAAAAAGGACTATGCAACAATGCCATGGAACTTGTGCCTCTTGAAACCCAAATTGAAACAGTTTGTCAAGAAACACCAATCTACAATGATGTAGCATCAGAATGTGCTGATAAAAGGCAAATTGAAAAAACAATCCCAACAATTGACAGAACTGCATCTGGCTACTTCATCAATTTCGATAACTTTTCTGAAGATCAAAGCGAACCTGAAGTAACGTCAAGTACAAAAAGTTTTAAAGACAAAGCAACAGAACTCTTTCATCAAGTCAAAGAAACTTATCTTGTTTCTCCATGGTTAGAATTTTAGATTGTGCTAGGTGTACTTTTCCTCCTGATTTGGCTGATCATGGTACTTTGTTTGGGAAAATTCATTGAGGGAAAATACAGTACAATGGACACAGCAAGTCAGAACATCAACTTAGTTCTGAAGCCACACAAATCATCTCACATCGAGAAAAGAGAACTATCATCAGTGAATGTCACAGCCATTCCAATACCCGGTGGGATAGTTTGGGACAAAACGGATTACGAAATATATGGACCGGTCGAACTCTTGAAATATCCTCATCAGTTTAAGGTTTCATTAAGTGACTTTGTAAAACCAAGTACATTCTCTGATGATTTGGGACGTTGAAAGCATAAATAATATGATGTCAGATTTAGTAATATCAGCAAAATTGACAGAATATGATTATTTGCAAGGTTCATCGAATTATAGACAGATGTATTGCTATACCCACTATGCAGACCACTATTTGCATACATCTGCTCAACCTAGAAATATTTTTAAATAAAATCAATGGGAACATTGTGCAACTCCACCTAAAAGCAGTTCAAAAACATTCTATGAGAAATTCTCATACTTCTCAGGGTTTAACACAAGTGATGCAGAAACATTTTATTACAAACTGTTAGATAAAACAGGGACAAAAACATGCTGACAAATACTAAATTGATCTATTCGGAAACATTTTATGAAAAAAATGATTACATTTGGTTTTGATTTTTGGAAAAACAACATTGAAACGAAAACCATCTAGGATACAAAAGAATGGCAGGTACAAGGCCTAGAAGCATTATTTCGAGCCTGCATGATCCCAGAACAAATAATGTTCTTGAATGACACCATTCAACAAACTACCTGTCTTGGCCTAGCCAAGATAAAAGACTTAAACAAACCGTCTATTCCAAAGCCAATACCTGATAATACAACCACAGATATTGAGATAGACGTATCCCAAATTTTATATCAAAATAGAACACATCCTGATTGGAAAAAGTGTTTAATCTGGCCAACAGACACAAATAAATGTCAAGATAGATTCCTGAACAAAATACAGGGGTTAAAAATGACCAGACCAGACCCTAGATACTCCCAGAGACAACATCCAGGGATAGTAACAACATACTGTGTAGGGAAACTATGCCTTGAATGGCAACAAACATCCACACTGGCAGAAATTAAGCAACACCTAACTTTACTTAAAGACGGTGCTGACTTGCGTGATTTCATAATGGGACCACGCAAACAGCGTCAAAAATGTTTTCTAGCCGCTAGTATATACGCTGCTTAAAACGAGGCTTGGAAAGTGACTCAAATTGAGACAGCAGAGAAAATACGCGAAATTCATCGTAATAATTTGGAAAAATCAATTTTTGTTGTGGACAATGGTTTAATGACTCTATCCTCCAGAATATATTCACTGGACAGTATTGTATCATCTGCTATAGATATAATAGATCAGGACTTACTAATGTTACAACATGGTCAGTCCCAATTACTGTAGTGTAGTTCCTATTTTCCCTATAGGCCCTGCGCATTGGAATAACATAAACAGCAGTGTAGACGTAGGACTGAGGTCTTCTAGGTCTCTACTGACTATGTTAGACTTAATTTAGGTTTGCGCCAGCTAGCTCAGAGGTCACTGGAAACTTTCTTGACTGAATAGGAAGTGATCAGCTTCCCTGGCTCAGACAAGAAGGGATTCAGCTTCCGACAACTGCATAAACATGACAAATTTGCTCCCCAGAATAAGAGTTAATCTCTAGAGTCGTGTGAAACAATAGACAGCTATTTCACTCAGTCAGATGTGCATACTTAGTTTCACCAGGGTGCAGAGAATAGAGAGACAGGCGTTTTCAATAAAAGATAATATTTATTGAGCAGTGTTCCTTCTCATGCAAAAGAAATTAATTGCCACAATTGCAAGGCTTGTTATAATGAAAAGTGCGTACAGTAAAAGGAGTATTACGAAATAATACTGTAAAAGCATTGATATGGTTTCTTAGCCATAAGATAGTTAAAATGAATAAAATATATACATTCATATATACATTGGCTAACGACCTCAACTGGTGCTTCTAACTACGCCTACCCCGGTGTACCTGACCTAAGCCTAATACGTGGGAGGGAGTAAGTAAGTAGCAGTTTAAGTAAAGTTGGTTTTGCCAAGAGTTTGATTCAAGAATTCTCTCTAAGGGTTTAGTCAGCACCGTACCTCTGGAATAGAATGTAGGAGGTCTGGTATCTCCCTCTCAGGACCGGATATCCCAGTCACCCGCAAGGGTAGGCTGGAAACGCCGGAGCTGGATTTTCTCGGCAGGAGAAAAGACAGCGTCTTTCTCAGCGTGTCAAAGAGGAAGGGCAGCGTCCATGGGCTTCTCGCATCTGCTGGGCTCTCTGCAAGGGGACAGCTGTTCTGCTCCAGTATTCACCACCACCGTGCGTTTTGCTTAAGGCAACGTTGGTATATTTATAACTGAAAGGTGCCGAGTTTGACGTACGTTTTTGGATATAAGACGTCAATGAAGATGTCACTAAGAACTGGTCGTTCTTACAGTGCTCACAGGAGTTCTATTACTAATCAAAACAAAGCAAGCGGGGCTTTCCCAGGTTGCTGGGGGTTTGGTATGTCGAAAGAACTTGGTGTGCTCTCTAGAAATCTAAGGAAGTGGCTTCTGCTGTGTCATGGACTGCAGAGGCGAGTTACTGAAATATGGCTCTGATTATTATGCCATTATAGGGATATGTATTGATTATAGCCGTATAGGAGCATGAGGTCACAATATTGATCAGGTTCCTAGATAAAACACATCACCCACTCCACGATTTTATGTCCATCAATTACTAAAAACGTAAGCAATAAAGATGCACGCGTATTCCTACCCACCCCAAAATACATTTTGCATTTGAAATGGTGTATACGAAATACATGAAAATGATAATAGGTACTGTACGTTTCAAGCAGAGTAATCATTCAAAACATTTTTGCATATATATTCAGTTGAACGATTTGCGAAAAAATTACACATGAAATGTTTCTCAATACAGAAAAAAGAAGGGCAAGACTATTTCATCATATATAAATGCAATTGCTGTAAAATGTGCTAGAGGCTGAGGTAATATTTTGTCTCTAGATCTACTAAAAATAGAAGCTCTGTTCTTTATGAATAGTTCTACTTTAAGCAAAGCACGTGTGCCAGAAAAAGGTAAATATTTTGGAATTTAGGAAAAAATAATTTCATGATGAGCGGGGGAAAAATAGTTCCAAACGCTTTTCAGTAGCTTTTGTTTATCAAAGCAGAAGGCCGAATTCAGAGTTCATGGAAACACTGTGTACCGGATTGTTTTCCAAAAAGTTATTGTTTCTGTTCAGGGGAGAACATCATTTCAGACAGACTCGCAAAGAATTGGTCTACATATTCAGGTGACAGTTCGACCAAGTTCGATAATGCTGTAACTTGGCAGTTGTGAGAATGATTGCTATCATCGATTTCAGGATCAGCAATGCTCACGGAGGGTCATACCTGGGTGATGTTGCTTTCATTTCTTGCTTCACAGCCACCACCTAGTCATAGCGCAGGAGTCTCAACGAATGCCGTCATCAGGATTGGTAACCGCTGGGGACAACACGATGCATGAGCCGTTACTGGACTTAGCAAAGTATCGATATACATTGGTACTGCTGATTGTAGTGCAAGACAGGTGTCTAACACGCATTCCTCTCCGCATAGCATACATCGAAGCACAGGTAAGATGCAGTTCTGCCATATAGGTCTGAATGAAAGAAACCAGGTCATATTCAGATCTCTTAGCCGGGCTAATCCAAGGACTTTAGTTAGGCGGTCCCGGTAGCGTATTGCTAGGATCGTTTCTTCTATCCTTGCCGGTGTCATGTCTGTGTTTTGGCTTGCCATATCGGAGCAGGAGGGTCAAAAATAAAATCCCTGCTATGAGTCCCAAAAGTAGTGGTAGGCCGCCAAAGACCGAATGGACAAACTTGGGAAAGATGCCCTGGACTGCTTCAAAGGGTGTTAACAGTCCTGAAAAAATTGTCTTAAATATATTCGAGATACCACTGGCATTCGACATATTTAGGATTTGGCTTAATATTTCTACGAAATGTACGGGGCAATTTGTTGATAAAAGTGTATGTATCTCTGAAGTTGTCCTTGCAACTTGGAGATCATACGTCTCTTTTGATGACGTGATGGGCACTGTTGTCTGTAAAAGCACAGACTTCATTCTGCTTAAAGTATCAATTCGTATAGAAGAGATATTCAACGGAGGCCAAATCGGAGCCACTGAGTCTCCAGGGCCATTTGGATACAATGCTTGCATACAGCAAGTGACTATGGAACTGACGCTTAAAAGATATGCTTTCCCTGGCACCAAGCCACAACAGCTGTGATCCGTTATTAGAACGTAACTGCCGTTAGAAAGTTGTCTAAAGAATGGCTCTATCTGTGTTGCAGGTGTGCCGTGCTGGTGGCATGAAAGGTTATTTGAAGTCCCCTCACAGGCCCCATGCAAGTTAATACCTTGGCACAAAAGTATACTGCTTAGTGATTGTTTACACTCATTACCACTAAGAAATAAATTGGTGTTGTTGTCACTATAACATGTATGTGTATAAGGCAATTTCCATGATGACTTAATGTATCCTGTATCCAACCTTTCATACTGGCCTGCTGGTATATTCTCTAGGCATTTTCTAAATTGGAAAGTTGTTATCGGAATTGTGATAATCCCGTGTATTATCCATTCAATGACAGGTCTTTCTGACATTGTCAATGGTAATCTCTCAAGCTTTTCGATGCTCAGGATTGTATAGTCTGCTCCTTTCTGTGCCAAACTGATTTGTTTATCAGTAAGGTTAAAGGTAGAAAACAATGACGTTGTGTTGATTAAACGCCATGGCACATAGCCTGTACAATAGAACGTAATTGGGACTGGCCATGTTGTAACATTAGCAAGTCCTGGTCTATTATATCGATAGCAGATGATACAATACTGACCAGTGCATATATTCTGGAGGACAGAGTCATTAACCCATTGTCCACAACAGAAAGTGATTTTTCCAAATTAATACAATCAAATTCTCATATTTTATCTGCTGTCTCAATTTGAGTCACTTTCCATGTCTCGTTGTAAGCAGCGTATATACTGGCCGCTATGAAACGTTTTTGACGCTGTTTGCGTGGTCCCATTATGAAATCACGCAAGTCAGCACCATCTTTAAGTAAAGACAAGTGTTGCTTAATTTGTGCCAGTGTGGATGTTTGTGGCCATTCAAGGCATAGTTTCCCTACACTGTATGTTGTTACTATCCCTGGATGTTGTCTCTGGGAGTATCTAGGGTCTGTTCTGGTCATTTTTAACCCCTGTATATTGTTCAGGAATCTGTCTTGACAGTTATTCGTGTCTGTAGGCCAGATTAACCACTTTTTCCAATCAGGATGTGTTCTGTTTTCATTTCAAATTTGGGATACGTCTACTTCAATATCTGTGGTTGCATTATCAGGTATTGGCTTTGTAATAGACAGTTTGTTAAGGTCTTTAATCTTGGCTAGGCCAAGACAGGTCGTTTGTTGAATTGTGTCATTCAAGAACATTATTGCAGGCTCGAAATAATGCTTCTAGGCCTTGTACCTGCCAATCTTTTGTACCCCAGATGGTTTTTGTTTCGATGTTATTTTTCCAGAAATCAAAACCAAATGTAATCATTTTTTCATAAAATGCTTCTGAATATATCAATTTAGTATTTGTCAGCATGGTTTTTGTCCCTGTCTTATCTAACAGTTTATAATAAAATGTTTCTGCATCACTTGTGTTAAACCCTGAGAAGTATTGGAATTTCTCATAGAATGTTTTTGAACTGCTTTTAGGTGGAGTAGCACAATGTTCCCATTGGTTATATTTAAAAACATTTCTAGGTTGAGCAGATTTATGTAAATAGTGGTCTGCATAACGAGTAAAACAGTACATCTGTTCATAATTCGATGAACCTTGCAAATAATCATGTTCTGTAAATTTTGCTGACAAAACTAAATCCGACATCATATTATTTATACTTTCAAAGTCCCAATCATCAGAGAATGAACTAGGTTTTACGAAGTCACTTAATGAAACCTTAAACTGATGAGGATATTTCAAGAGTTCGACCGGGCCATATATTTCGTAATCTGTTTTGTCCCAAACTACCCCGCCGGGTATTGGAATGGCTGTGACATTCACTGATGATAGTTCTCTTTTCTCGATGTGAGATGATTTGTGAGGCTTCAGAACTAAGTTGATGTTCTGACTTCCTGTGTCCATTGTACTGTATTTTCCCTCAATGAATTTTCCCAAGCAAAGTACCATGATGAGCCAAAGCAGTAGGAAAAATACACCTAGCCCAATCCAAAATTCTAACCATGGAGAAATAAGATAGGTTTCTTTGAGTTGATGAAAGAGTTCTGTTGCTTTTTCTTTAAAAGTCTTTGTTTCTGGTGCCACTTCAGGGTCGCTTTGATCTTCAGAAAAGTTATCGAAATTGATGAAGTAGCCAGATGCAGTTCTGTCGATTGTTGGAATTATTTTCTCCATTTGGCTTTCATTAGCACATTATGATGCTACATCATTGTAGACTGGTGTTTCATGACGAACTGTTTCAATTTCGGTTTCAAGAGGCACTAGTTCCATAGTAATTCTGCATAGTCCTGTTTTATTCACTGCAGTTTTATCAAATGTGATCGGTCTTTCAGTTTGAACCTCTTGGATACTAGCAAATTTGGGTATTCTGTTACTTCTTGGGAGTCCACTGGGCCTACTATTTATTAAAGGCCACATGATTGTGGTTTTACCAGGTCGATGGATACAACTCGGTTCTCCTTTTTACCAGCAAGGGGCGGTAGTACTACTGATCTTGTTCCGTTGATTGCTAAGACAGGTACTGCTTTTCTGTAAGAAGGCCCAAATTCCTTCTTCACCGCTATTTTCTCTTTGACCAGATCCCCAATCTTTGGAATCCAGACAGGTCTTGCTGGGACAGGTGGTGTGTCTTCAGTGGTTGTTGGCTGTTGCTTTAACTTTATGTTGCTCAGGGCTTTTCGTGTTTCATTTAAGTTCTGTAAAACAGCCAAACGATCTTTGATGTCAAAGCCTTTCTTCTTATCTTCTACCACTGAAGCATGACTATCTAAGTCCTGAACATACATTCTAGTTCCGAACAATAGTTCGTACAGGCTGAAACCTTTTAGAGAATTTCTTGGCAAGTTGTTAAGACTACGTTGGACACTTGTTAAATGCTGGACCCACCCATCACCCGAACCTAATACCTTTGCCGTTATAGATTGCTTTATGTCTCGGTTTTTTCTTTCCACTACCCGTTTTCCTCAGGATGGAAGGGACAAGAGAACCGCAATCCAATGCCCATGCTGGTCATGGCCTCCTTATAAGCTCGAGAGCTAAAAGCAGGACCCTGGTCACAATGAAGCATTGCAATTGCGTATGTGCCAATAAAGACTTGCAAATCTTTTATAACAGTTCTGGCGTCAGCCGAGCGCTGGGGCCACATTTTTAAGTGATTATAGTCTTAAAAGGAATTAATAGGACGCTGGATTTCATGGCCATGGCATTACTCCGGTTGACTCGTTACTGCGGTCTCTGTTGCAGTCTGGACAGCTCTTCGCAAATTTATAATGTTGCAGACTCATCCCCGGCCACCAATATTCTGATTCTAATTCTGTCAGAGATTCCTTCATCTCTTTGTGCCTCGGACCTTCACCCATATGTGCGTCTGCTATCAATAAGAATCTCCGGTTCGTGTTTGGAATTACCCTATGCCCCACTCCAGGGATTCGAGCAAAAGGAACGGAGTTTGCCTCAGTTACGTATGTATAATTGAGTGGATAGTTCACAGGTAGTGCTGCACAGTTGCCTTTTAAAGACGTTTTTACCGCCAGCATGGTTTACCCGTCTATGTATTTTTCTGAACGCTTTTTTGTGGCTACGGAAGCCGGTTTAGTTGCTTCCACTGTGGCTGAATTAGCCAATGTATTCCCTGCAACGTGAACGCCATCACGTTGATGACTCAGCGTGTGTATCATGTGAGTCTTTTGTAGTTCCTTCTGTAAAAGAACTACTTGTTTCCAAAGCATTTTATGCTTGATTGTGGCACCTGTGTCATCTTTGTAATCATTTTGAACCCAGTTCTGCAAATCATTCTTGTAAGAATTGATGCAAAAATGCGAATCGCACACGATTAGGGTCAGGAATTCACGTTCGGCATTTTCAAGCGCCATCCTTAAAGATCTGATTTCAGCTCGCTGAGCCGAACATTTTCTCAGTGATTCAGTTTTTGTTATTTTTGGTCTGAATTTTCCGCAGAGCCAGCGACCTTTAACAATCGTGCAGGCTGCATTTTAGGATTTATCCTCTACATTGTAATGCTGTACAAATCTGTCTGTATATATTATACACGAGTACTGTTCAGGAGGGAGAATTGAGATTGGCAGAGGATATTCTTTTTCATATTTTAAATCATTCAGTTTTTTCATGTTCGGGACAAAATAGTATGTCACGTCTTCTGCAGCAAGAGAATTTTCCCACTGTATCCATTTCGGATCTAGTGCCACTGTTTTTAGATTTACTGGGCTGAATAGTGCCTCGAAGGCTGATTCTGCTGTGAAAACAGTTATTCTTTTGCCTTGGGCTAGGGCTCGTTCTCTTGCTATAGCAGTTGGAACTGCCTTTACAGTATTTTCTTTGAGACTGAATGTTTTTTCTGCTTGTGTGTACAAATGTGATTTGTAAGCTATTGGTACCGTTTCTCCCTCATTAGAGGTCAGGTACGTGAATCCGCATCTTCCTGGGATGACCCGGATGACAAGGTTGCGTGTATTATCACGTGTTTCTAATTTTGTTTTAAATAACATGTCTGTTTGCAGTGATCTCAAAATTTCTGTGTGTTTTTGAGTCCAGTTGATTGGTTTAAAATCAGGTTTTATTAATTCATAAAACGGTTTAATCCTCTGCATAATATAGGATGTAAATTCTTCCGAAATTCAGGAAGCCTAAAATTGACTGTAAGTTCTTCAGCGTTTTAGGTGCTTGGAGTACAGCGCACTTCTCTAAGAAGTTGTCTGCTAGGCTTTTGCCTTCACTTGATAATTCGTATCCTAAAAATAGGACTGTTAGATGGGCAATTCATGACTTTTTAAAGTTGAATTTGTAACCCTCTGCTGCGAACCCAAGTATTATGGTGTTCACTCTTTTCAAGTGAGTATCCAAATCGTCCTCTGAGAGATAGATATCATCGACATGAGATAATGCCTCATCATCATACATTTGCAGTAACTCTGTTACTCTGGCTGAGAATAATCCTGGGCTGTTCTTTAATCCCTGTGGGAGCCTACAGAAATCTTTCTGCGACCCCATTATTGAGAAAGCGGTCAAGTACCTGCTTTCTGGTGCAATATTTTGACAAAAGAACCCATTAGATATGTCTAATGTTGTTTTGTATTTTTTGCGAACTATGTTGTTCATTAGTGCAGCACTGTGCGAATTTTGTAACGCAAATGTTTTGCAACATGAGTTAAGGTGTCTGTAGTCCAGGACTAGACGATACGAATCGTCCGGTTTGGAGACAGGAAACAAAGGATTGTTCATTTGAGAGGTGCATGTTTCAATCACCCCTTGGTATTCAAGTTGATCCAAAATCTCCCTGACCTGATTTTTAGCTTCTTGCTTAATTGGGTACTGCCTTTGTGCAGTTGGTTGACATTTTAACTGGATTTTGTGAGGAGGAGAGTCCTCATCCCATCCTACATGATTCTTATATAGTGCAGGTGCTTGAGCTACTGCCCATTTCCGTGCATATATATATTTAGTGTGAATTGAAATATGATTTGGGAAGGCAGGCATAATCATTTCTTCGCCACGAGGGCACTCCCTGACAAACTCTGGGGGCCAATCTTTCTCGGCTAACAGGATGTCATAGCCTTTTGAGAGGTTATTCCAAAATAGACCCCTTATTTTTCTAGTCTTATCTCCCTCTATATGCAGTGTCATTTCGTATATCTTATGAGGTTCGCTAACTCTGGTATCTGCAGCATCCACTTGAATGTATACATTCGTGTCCATTGTCTCCAGATGACTCATCAGGATCTTGCGAGCTAGGCTGATTTCTGCTGCACTGTCTAGCATTGTCTGTGCCCACTCTCCGTTTTTCAGCTGTGTCCTCAGTATTCTCGGCATGTTCGATTACTCTAATACTGGCTACCTTCTTTCTTGGAAATTGTAATTTTTTACTTGGAGCTGGTTCCTTGTCTTTGGACTTGGTGTGCTCTTCCCTTGGATCTGACCGTCCTCTTCTCTCCGATTTCTGCGAAAAAGATCGAGAGGGACGTGTATCATTACTTTGATTTCTATCAGGTTTTTCAAGTTATCCCTATTTCTAAGGTTATATCTTTTTTCACAGGGCTCCCTCTGGGGAGACTGGTGTTCTCGATTCAGAGTTCTTTCTCTCCGTCGAGGAGACCTTCATCTGGACTGGAAAACTTTTTCTTTGCGAGTGGATTGTTTATTTCCATCCCAGCTCTTTTTAGGAGTGTTTAGATTATTTTTAATAAATAATTTTTCAGGATTTTCAAGTAGTTGGGGTTTTACTGGTTTCCTACCCAAACTATCTCTACCTAATTCTTCATAGCATTTTTCTATGATTCTGGCAAGCTCAATTGGTTGATCTGTTATATCTATTTCTTTCAATTTCTGGCGGATCACAACAGGTGCTGCTTCTCCTTTTATGTTGGCTAATAATATAGCCGAGACCTGCTTGAAGTCTTTCAGTAATTTCATACCAAGAGTTAAAGCAGGTTCTGGACCATATTCATTCTGAATTTGTTTTAGCACATCCGGTATTACCGCCATGGACGGAACACCATGTGTTTTTGTGTAAATGTAGGCAAAGACTGTACCCCAAGTGTCACAGTCCTCCACATGTGGTGCGACCCCCATTGGAAGGCAGATAGTCAGAATTCTGTGTTTCAGAATAGGGGTAGTATTCGGGAATACTGCCTCTATTTGAGTTATTTTCTGTGCTAACCAGAATGAAATTTGTTCCCGTTTTGCGGGAGTTTTTCTAATACATGATTGTATGTTCTGTGGTGTAATTTTATTTGTGTTCCCCTGATGAGGGGTTAGCTGTGGAATATTAACAGCTGTTTGGACTGTTGCAGTCCGCATTACATATTGGACTAACTGTCTGTCATTTTAATTAATAATTTTAGCTGTGCTAAAAGTTCTTCTCTTGACATTTTATCAATGTCTGGATGTGGTGTGTAGCTGGCTAAAACCGTCCACGTTGCTCCTGGTCTACCTAGTGGACCGAGCCTGGTAATGTGATCATTATGTTTTAGGGCGCCTTTAAACCAGAGCTGGTGCTCTTGGAATTTTAATGGGATTTCAATCTCCTCGAAAGGAGCGTATTCTTCCGGTGGTTCCTCTATTTTGTAATAGTGGAACTCGTGTGTTGTAGCGTGTGCCGCTGGAAAGTTTATCCATGAATAGAATACCTCTGTCTGCCGATATTTGTGTGCCTCTATCACGAAAATGACTGTACCACCTCGTGCTGTCAGTCCGTTTTCTATAAGTTTTAAAGCTATAGTTTTTCTTATGTTTGCCAGGATGATAATTGCACCCAGTTCATTAATCCCTGTAACATCGAAAACCCGATGATTCGCATCTACTGCGGTTTCATTGGTTTCTTTGTTTTCGTCATGTTCTGACATTGTATTAATGAAGGTTTGCAGAGCAGTTTTCAAGGAGACAAAGATTAGGTGCACAATATTTTGGAACACTGTATCCTTCAACGTTGACTAAACCAGAAACTCTACATAGGAATCTCGTTCTACTAACTTCCGGCGGATTTTAACCTTTCACCCACTCCAGACGCCTATTGGAGTATTTACGGTAGAAAGGGTCTGTGTGAAAAAGCACGACTGAGTTACTCTAACGTCTTGCGTTAGTTTTATCGCCTTACCAAACGTTGGGCGCCATGTAGTGTAGTTCCTATTTTTGCTATAGGCCCTGCGCATTGGAATAACATAAACAGCAGTGTAGACGTAGAACTGAGGTCTTCTAGGTCTCTACTGACTATGTTAGACTTAATTTAGGTTTGCGCCAGCTAGCTCAGAGGTCACTGGAAACTTTCTTGACTGAATAGGAAGTGATCAGCTTTCCTGGCTCAGACAAGAAGGGATTCAGCTTCTGACAACCGCATAAACATGACAACTTTGCTCCCCAGAATAAGAGTCAATCTCTAGAGTCGTGTGAAACTATAGACAGCTATTTCAATCATTATGTATCAACGGGAGAGGTAGGGCTGGAGTCAACACTCCTGTGCCCCTAAGGTTATATCGAAAACAACAAAGGAGTGCTTAAGTGTAACTTAAAAAACCCATAAACCCAAGAACAAAATGAAAAGGTTATAACAGTGACAGTTTATTCCTAGACCCCAACCTTGCTCAGGTAATTCTGTGTATTTAGCATGCCTGTTCCTAATACTCAGGAGGCGTCCACCCTGTGGCCAGGGATGACTATGTCCAACAGGGCAAGGCAAACAGCCTTTTGTTTAGAAGGACCCTCACTCACCACTAGTTGGTGACATGCTTCATCATCGGGTCCCCGCTGGGGGGACGAATGCCTCCCCAGCGTGCTACATCGCCTGAGTTACAGCGGAGTGGGTTTGGTGGTGAGTGTACTAGTGATTAAACTCAAATGTGTGTGCAGAGAGAGTGAGTGCAACATTTAATAAATACTGGGTTAAAGCCCAAACAAAATAGTTAATTAATTACCTGAGCAAGGTTGGGGTCTAGGAATAAGCTGTCACTGTTATAACCTTTTCATTTTGTTCTTGGGTTTATGGGTTTTTTAAGTTACACTTAAGCAGCTATTTCACTCAGTCAGATGTGCATACTTAGTTTCACCAGGGTGCAGAGAATAGAGAGATGGGCGTTTTCAATAAAAGATATTATTTATTGAGCAGTCTTCCTTCTCATGCAAGAGAAATGAATTGCCACAATTGCAAGACTTGTTATAATGAAAAGTGGGTACAGTAAAAGGAGTATTACGAAATAATACTGTAAAAGTATTGATATGGTTTCTTAGCCATAAGATAGTTAAAATGAATAAAATATATACATTCATATATACATTGGCTAACGACCTCAACTGGTGCTTCTAACTACGCCTACCCCGGTGTACCTGACCTAAGCCTAATACGTGGGAGGGAGTAAGTAAGTAGCAGTTTAAGTTAAGTTGGTTTTGCCAAGAGTTTGATTCAAGAATTCTCTCTAAGGGTTTAATCAGCACCGTACCTTTGGAATAGAATGTAGGAGGTCTGGTATCTCCCTCTCAGGACCCGATATCCCAGTCACCCGCAAGGGTAGGATGGAAACGCCGGAGCTGGATTTTTTCGGCAGGAGAAAAGACAGCGTCTTTCTCAGCGCGTCAAAGAGGAGGGGCAGAGTCCGTGGGCTTCTCGCATCTGCTGGGCACTCTGCAAGGGGACAGCTGTTCTGCTCCAGTATTCACCACCACCGTGTGTTTTGCTTAAGGCAACGTTGGTATATTTATACCTGAAAGGTGCCGAGTTTGACGTAAGTTTTTGGACATAAGACGTCAATAAAGATGTCACTAAGAACTGGTCGTTTTTACAGTGCTCGCAGGAGTTCTATTACTAATCAAAACAAAGAAAGTGGAGCTTTCCCAGGTTGCTGGGGGTTTGGTATGTCGAAAGAACTCGGTCTGCTCTCTAGGAAACTAAGGAAGTGGCTTCTGCTGTGTCATGGACTGCAGAGGCGAGTTACTGAAATATGGCTCTGATTATTATGCCATTATAGGGATATGTATTGATTATTGCCGTATAGGGGCATGAGGTCACAATATTGATTGGGTTCCTAGATAAAATACATCATTATGTTCTATTGTACAGCTAGGCTGGACGTTGCAAAACCTGCGTTCAGGCTATGTGCCATGGCGTTTAATAAACACACGTCATTATTTTATATCTTTAACCTTACTGATAAACAAATCAGTTTGGCACAAAAAGGAGCAGACTATACGATTCTGAGCATTGAAAAACTTGAGAGATTACCATTGACAATGACAGAAAGACCTGTCATTGAATGGATAATACACAGAATTATCACAATTCCGATGACAACTTTCCAATTTAAAAAAATGCCAAGAGTATATACTAGCAGGCCAGTATGAAAGGTTGGGTAAAGGCAACATTAAGTCATCATGGAAATTACCTTATACACATACATGTTATAGTGACAAAAACCAGAATGTATTTCTTAGTGGTAATAATTGTAAATAATCACTAAGCGGTATACTCCTGTGCCAAGGTATTAATTTACATGGGGCCTGTGAGGGGACTTCAAATAACCTTTCATGCCACCAGCACGGCACACCTGCAACACAGATAGAGCCATTCTTTAGACAACTTTCTAACGGGAGTTACGTTCTAATAACGGACCACAGCTGTTGTGGCATGGTGCCAGGGAAAGCATATCTCGTAAGCTTTAGTTCCATGGTCACTTGCTGTATGCAAGCATTGTATCCAAACGGCCCTGGAGACTCAGAGTCGACGATTTGCCCTCCGTTGAATATCTCTTCTATACGAATTGATACTTTAAGCAGAATGAAGCCTGTGCTTTTGCAGACAACAGTGCCCATCACGTCATCGAAAGAGACGTATGATCTCCAAGTTGCAAGGACAACAGCAGAGATACATGCGCTTTTATCAACACATTGCCCCGTGCATTTCGTAGAAATGCTAAGCCAAATCCTAAATATGTCAGATTTTTTCGGGACTGTTAACACCCTTCGAAGCAGTCCTGGGCATCTTTCCCAATTTTGTCCATTCGGTCTTTGGCGGCCTACCACTACTTTTGGGACTTGTGGCAGGAATCTTATATTTTACCCTTCTGCTCTGATATGGCAAGCCAAAACGCAGACATGACTCCAGCAACAATGGAAGAAACGATCCTAGTAATACGCTACCGGGACCGCATAACTAAAGTCCTTGGATTAGCCCGGCTAAGAGATCTGAATATGACCAGGTTTCTTTCATTCAGACCTATATGGCAGAACTGCATCTTACCTGTGCTTCGATGTATGCTATGCGGAGAAGAATGCGTGTTAGACACCTGTCTTACACTACAATCAGCAGTACCAATGGATATCGATACTTTGCTAACTCCTCTAACGGCTCATGCATCGTGTTGTCCCCAGCGGTTATCAATCCTGATGACGGCATTCGTTGAGACTTCTCTACTACGATTAGGTGGTGGCAGTAAAGCAAGAAATGAGAGCAACATCACCCAGGTACGACCTTCTGTGAGCATTGCTGATCCTGAAATCGATGATAGCAATCATTCTCACGACTGAACAGTTACAGCATTTTCAACCATGGTCGAACTTTCACCTGAAGCTGTAGACTATTTTTCTGCACATCTATCTGAAGTCATGTTCTCCCCTGAACTAAAAGAATAACTTTTAAGCAAACCGGCACACAGCGTTCCCCTGAACTCTAAATTCGGCCTTTGGCTTTGATAAACAAAAGCTACTGAAAACATTTGGAACTATTTTTTAAAACATTTGGAACTATTTTCTCCCCTGAAAACGGAATTATTTTTTTCAAAATTCCAAAATATTTACCTTTTGTTTCTGGCACATGTACTCTGCTTAAAGTAGAACTATTCTTAAAGAACAGAGCTTCTATTTTTAGTAAATCTAGAGACAAAATATTACCTCAGCCTGTGGTATCGGGTTCTCCAGGCCTACATATTCTGCAAAACCACTTACACCATAAAACAGAAGTTGGCACGGAAACTGGAAATGCAAAAGACAAATTTATTAAGACCCCATGGGGTGGTGGTACATTCCTACAACACCCTTCGGTAAGCAAGAAGTATCACACCGAACATCGGTGCGAGACCTCTTTTATACAGTTTTACAGTAATTAAAAGAGTAGGCGGAACACATTTGCTCAGTTTAGGTACATATAAGGTCATTTTTGGAACACAGCCAGCTCATGGGAGGAGTTATAACACTACTGGTCAGTTTTAGAGAACATTCCTAAGTGAAGACTGTCCACTAGTACAGAGGGTTTGACTACGCATGTGCAAGCTTGACCAGTACTAAAAATAGCCTGTTGCTGGACAAGTTTGGTGGTCAGTGGTACAGAGAAAGGACAAAAGGGCATGCTGACCACGAGGCAGCGCGTTCATATTGAATGGACGCCAGTGTTCTCAAAATGGCCTCCGAACACCATAGTCAAGATAAGGGGAAATTTGTGTAGCAAAGCTTAACGCTAACCCGATCACTGTCAAATTACAACAGATGACCCTTTTAGCGTTTAGCTGAAGCTACCTCATAATGGACATAATCAGGGTATTCATCATCAATATTGATTGACATAATATTCGTTATTTCTCTATTGATCATTTGCTCATTCTTGACAATAGCTCATTTGGATGGGATACAAGCAGAAAGGCACATAGAACATAGCATAGGGCCGCACTGAATACACAGACATAGAAAGAAGAGTATCCCAATTATTATACATAAAATTGTCAACAGTTTCCAACCCCAAGTACTGAGCAATGTCCAAAACCAACCCGAAAGTGTCCAAGTACCATTATCAGGATGTATTTCAGCAGCTATTTTATGTAATTTAGAAATGGCATCATATACAGAGGGTGAATTATCAGGCACATACACGCAGCAACTACTTCCGCGAATGCGGCATGCACCCCCACGTTCAGCTAACACTACGTCTAGAACCATTCGGTTCTGGAGCGTTACAATTCTGGTAATTTGAAGTTCCTCAGTCAGATTCCCCAAAGCAAAAACTGTCTCATTGGCAACGGCTTCCACAACACGTGTCAGTCGTCTGATCTTTCTGCTATTTAAAGCAGCACCAACAAATGAAAAGAGGCCTAAATTAAAGTCAACATATTGCTGCAGAGAGGTATCCGTCTGGTCAATGTCATCAATTGCTAATGTTCTCTTCACTCTATTTAGTATAAAATCATGGTATAACACAAAATCAGTATGATACATAGGCGGGGCAATAAACACAGGAGGTAATACAAAAGATATATAACATGTTCCTAACCATCCTATAGGGAGACGGTGATAACCTTTATTTCCACAAATAAAATAAGTATTTTGTGAAGCCACAAAGGTGATACCATTTGGAGTGTCAAATGTGAGAGTAGTATTGCATTCACTTCTTCCTACTGGGATTGTACCTTTATTTCGGACGCATAAATCAGCTTTAGTATCAATAACTGTGATTACGTGCAGACTAGACATGTTTACATTTCTTTGATTCGTATAAACTCGAGGCAAAGATACATTATCTGGTCGATATTCTTCCCATTCAAATTTAGTTCCTTCTGCTTGCGGGTAATCATTTGATCTTTATAGCAAAACTTGTTACGTCGGAAAAGTAGTCCACCTTTTGTCGGCCATCTCCAAGTGAACAGAAGAGTGTACCAAGCATTACAAGAACCATTGTGAGAAAACAGGAGAGGAATAAGCGGAGTGCCCCCTTTCTTTTGATGTCCAGGCAACATTCCACATGCCCAACAGTTCGAAGTGTTCGTCATATTATGGGTGTGAAGCAAAATTTGAATGAAACTATTATTCAGATAAGTCTGTCTATGTCGTTCTTCATGATAGGGCAAAGTAAAATGGAAATGTTCAGATGGGATTGGGGTAGTAGGCAATAAATGTTCTCTTGCCGGAACCAGTAGTTCTACCACCCAAGCTATTCCCGCCATCACCACGATGGTCATAACAAAAAGTACTGCACCAAGAATTCTCTTATTCCGCATCGTAGAAGATGCCATAGTTTAAAGTACAAATGTCTCAAAAAGAAAGCAACTAAAAAATAAAAATATGAGTGCTGAGCTCCGAGGTAGCCGTTGGTTTCTTCTCCGAGATTCAAGACGGGTGTCGCTACACTTGGCAGAACTGATCCCCCCCTTGATATTCCCGGCTTCCGTTTCACAAATCTGGAGCGGTAACTCAACCAGTCTCGCACAAAACAACTGCTTTTCTTGGCCGTAGATTATATCTCTCTCTTTCAGAAACAGTGTGGTCCGGGAAGACTCTCTCCGATTCAATAGACGTAACAGCTGGGCTCTTCTCCTCGTCCAAGATATCTCGATAATCAGACAGCACAGTAGGACTCACCAGATCCGGAGAGACACGACGACAAGGAGTAGAATGCACCCATCGTTTCCTGTTCGTGACTCGCACAGCCGTTCGTGTCGCTAGTAGCACTTGCTCGGGGCCACGCCACCTCGGCTCCAAGCTGCTGGTTCTCTCAAAAGTTCGGATCATCACATGATCGCCAGGACGAAGATTATGAGCCTCTCCAATGGAATTGTCAGGGAGCGCTTCTCGAACCTGTTGATGAATAGAAAGTAAATCATTTGTTAATCGTGCCAAATAATCGTTCATCATTATACAAGGCCCATCATGTAACAACCGAAGGCTTAGGAACTCCCCATATATTCATAGGCCTCCCAATTAATATTAATTAATTAATTAATTATTAAACACCACTTCATAAGGTGTGAGGCCAGTTCGGGAATGGGGTACTGATCTAATAGATAGCAATGCTAGAGGCAGAGCATCCGGCCATTTCAAAGACGTAGATGCCTCGATCTTTGCTAGCTTCAATTTCAAGGTAGCGTTATACCTTTCCACCAGACCTGCTGACTGCGGATGGAATACAGCATGAAACTTTTGCTGAATTTCCAATCCCTTCATGACGTATTCCACAATTTTCCCAACAAAATGGGGACCATTATCGCTCCACAAAAATTTACAAACACCATAGCGCGGGAAGTACTCTTTGAGCAACACCTTAGCTGTTGTCAGCGCTGTATTATCCTTCGTGGGGAAGGCCTCAATCCATTTACTGAAAGCACACACCACCACTAAGACATACTTAAGGTTATTGCAACGCTCAAGCTGGATGTAATCCATTTGTAGTACTTTGAATGGTGCAGTAGGTGGAACAAACCCTCCTTTCGGAGTATACGTCCCTTTTGCAGGATTGTACTGCAGGCATATCAGACAGGTCTGCACTACTCTTCTGGCCGTATTGGCAATCTCAGGATGCTCCCAGACTCGTGTAAGCAATTTAGTAATTGTGAGAGCTCCAACATGTGCCAATCCATGTGTCATTTAAACCATTGCTTGCAAGTAAGCTGCAGGCAATTTCCATCTCTCCATATCTTTACTTCTCCAACAACCCTCATCGTCCAACACTCCCTCCATTGCCCAGGTTGCGAGTTCTGCTTCAGACGCTGATTTCTGAATGTCTAGTATCTCCTCTCTGGCATCATGCCATCGCTCAGCCTGCGATTTTACTACATACATCGGCGAGGCGTTTTGTAACATACCAGTTTCCCTCGCTATGCAATCTGCAAAGGCGTTTCCTTGTTCTACTTTGTCTGTCACTTTCTTATGTGCACTGCATTTAATTATTGCCACTTTCTTTGGACATAGTAACGCATTCAGGAGATCACGCACTAGTTCTCCGTGCATAATATGCACTCCGTGTGAAGTCAAAAAGCCTCGCTCTCTCCAGAGTAGGCCAAAGGCATACCGGCTATCAGTGTAGATGTTCACACAGAAACCAGCGCTTAATTCACATGCTCTTGTTAAGGCTATCAATTCCGCTGCTTTGGCCGATTTCTGTGGTATTCGTGCTGCTTCTACCACTGTCTTAAGTGTTGTGATCGCATATGCTGCAGAAGCTGTACCATCTGGCAACCTCAAACACGATCCATCAACCCACAGTTCCCCATCTACATCTGGAAGAGGCGTATCCTGTAAGTCAATACGACCCTTTGTTTGTTCTTCAGTCAGGAAAACACAATCATGGTGTTCTTCCTCCTGGCCCTCAGCAACTGGATACGGCAATAAAGTAGCAGGGTTCAGAGTAGCGCATCTCTTTAGTGTGATATGTGGCGCCAACAGCGTTAGCTCATATCCTGTTAAACGTGCACCCGTTAAGTACTGGGTTTTTGTTTGGTTTAGAAGAGCGTCTACTGCATGGGGAACTAACACCAACAATTTGTGTGACAAAACTATTCCCTCACTCTGTCGTATAGCCACTGCTGTTGCTGCGACTGCTCGAAAACACCCAGGTAATCCTCGTGCTACGGGGTCAAGTACTGCCGAGAAATACGCACAAGGTCTTTGTTTATCCCCGTGTGTCTGCACTAGGACTGACAATGCACACCCATCCTTCTCGTGTACATATAATGTAAACATCTTCGTGTAATCTGGTGTACCTAGTACTGGTGCGGAACAAAGGGCTTGTCTCAATTGTTCAAAAGCATTCTGACATTCATCTGTCCATTCAAGGGGGATCGGTGTAGTTTTGGACAACAATGCTAACAAAGGTTTTATAATGTATGAAAACCCCATTATTGACTGCCTATAAAAAGACGTTAGCCCTTTAAAAGCGCACACATCTCTCTGAGTGCGGGGGACTGGTGTATCTAAAATCGCTTGGATTCGATCAGATGTCAATGCACGTCCCTCCTTAGACAAAAGATGACCGAGGTAGGTCACCTTTGGTCTACAATATTGGAGCTTTTTCCTCGAAACCTTGTGATTATTGTGGGCAAGAAAAGAAAGCAAAGCAAGACTACTCTCCTCACATTGCTCCTGCGTGTCTGCTGCAAGTAAAATATCATCAACATATTGAATGAGAGCCACTCCAGACTGCAAATCGAAAGAATCAAGCTGTCTTTTCAAAGCCTGGCTATAAATGCTTTCTGTATAGCCTTGAGGAACTCGACAAAATCTATACGATTTAATATTTAATGTGAAGCCAAACAGATATCGGCTATCAGGATGGATGGGAATGGAAAAGAAAGCATTTTTCAAGTCTATTACGGTGAAGGTAGTGGCTGTGGGCGGAATCAAAGTAAGTAGGGTGGTAATATCAGACACCACCGGGTATTGGGGCACTACTATCTTATTAATTTCTCTCAAATCAATAATAAACCAATAGATTTTGTCATCAGTATCTTTCTTTAAGATCGGAAGAATAGGGCTGTTACAGACATTATAGGGAAACTTCCTCTACTACGCCTGCAATAATCAAATCATGTACAATATACGTTAGGGCAACTTCACCTTCCCTGGAAATGTTATACTGCGGCACACGAGGCAGAGACGCTCCCTCCTTTACAGTAATTCGAATAGGGGGGATAATCATCTGTCCCACGTCTGTGTCCGAAGTAGCCCATAACGTTTGTGGGAGAGAGGCTAACGCCTCTATTTCTTGCATGGGGCACAATCTCTCTACATCTGGGTAATTGTCATTCAAAATAACCCGCACTCCTTCAGGAGCGCAGCGTATGGTTGCTTGAAAATATTTAAGCATATCAATTCCCATAATATTGTCTGGAGTGTTTGGTGACAATAAAAACGGGCACGGGCCAAAGAATCTGTCAATGGAAAATGTAGGGGGTTGTGACAATGAGCTAAGAGAGGGTGTTCCATCAAACCCTATCGATGTAATCATTTCGCCAGACAGGGGAGCCCTTGGAACCAAGTTTTTAGACAGGGCACTACGAGTAGCTCCTGTATCAACCAGGAACTGACCAGTAGAACCCAAAACGCCCGCTGATACATATGGACCTCTTTGATCTACTGGTACTTCAACCGATTCCACACCCCATCCTACGCAATCCTATGCATGTACATAGTCCTGAAACTCTGCATTTTCACCCTCCGCTATCTGATACTGATTCCGTCGATCAAAAGTATTATTATCAGCCTGACCACGACCCCTCGCTTCAAACCTGCCACGATCACTCTGTCCACCCCTCGCTCCTGAATAACTATTCCGTGTCCTTCCACCTGCTCGACCACGCTGATTACGTTGTTCTCGAAGCACCGGACAGTCTGAGGCCCAATGTCCAAACTGCTTACAGTATGCACACTGATCCTCAGAAATGTCGGTAAGAACGGAAGACGTACCATACGATCCACGTCTACCTCTATCATTCCCTCTCGGCTGTGTAGCATAAACCTGAGCCAACATCACTTTCGTCTTTAATTCCTTCGCTTTCTTATCAGTACTTTCTTTAGCCTCCAATTCCTGTCGTTCATAATACTGAGCCATAGTCAATAAAGAAGCAGGGGTCGCAGAGGTCCAGGAACTTTCACTAGTCTTTAACCGCTTTGCAATCTCCGGTAGAAACGTGAGAAGAAGTCAGAAACCGACTCATCCGCCTTCTGCTTGCAAGAGGCTAACATGGTCCAATCAATCTTCTTAGGGGGAACGAGCGTTTTTAGCTTATTCAAAATAGCCACCGGGAGATCTAAAATGAATTGACATGGCTTACATGCAGGCTCCCTATCCAAATGAGCTTGGGCTAAAGTTTTCCAATCCGCCCCCAGGATCGCGTGATCATCGAACTTACGAATCACCCTCCACATATCAGGGGGCAGTATTAACCCAAAGAAAAGGTCAATATCAACTAACGTCATAACACACGAAGAAATAGCCCCTTCCACTCCTTCATTGAAAGCTGCCGGATTCTTACGGTGGTCAGGCAAAGCATTTTTAAGTGCCATAACATCTGCTCTGTTCCACGGTGTGTAAACCCAATTATATATAAAATAACCCTTTGCATTCACAGACGTTTTGTCATCGTTTGTACCTTGCCCTTTAGGAGGGACATATAAAGGTGCAGCTTCACGCATAGGCATAACATGAACTGTAGAACTCTTATCTGCTCCAAAGATAGGACACTCCTTGGATTTCTCCGTCGATCCCAGCGCAGGCGCATCTGATGCCTTTCTCGCCTCCCGTAATCTCGACGCCTCATCCCGTAGCTGGACCAACCTTTGGAAAAACCCATCCGCATCTGCAATAACAAAAAGACCTTTACGCATATTCTCACGACCAACTGATACATCTTTAGGCTCCAAATCATTTGAATACTTTCTAAATCGTTCTACAACTTCATCCCCAAAATGGCTCAAGAAATACAACTGTTCTTGCTCGGACCATTTACGTAAATGGTCATCAATCTCTGAAATAGTTATCGTCTTAAGATTAAGTTTACGAGCAAAACTACGCAATTCCGCAGCTTCGCCAGCACTTAGCCTAGTACGACTACCCCCTTGATCGTCTCCGTCCGAATCCTCAGTTGGGGCCGTAGGTGGAACGTATGGAGGAGGGCAACGGTCTAATAATGAAAAATCATCAGATTCATTAGTAAGGACAGGATAAAGAGGATGTTGAATAGGGAATTGACCATTCATTTGTAAGTTACGTTCCCGTGCCTCCCTCTCTTTCTTTTCCTGCAACTCTTTTTCCTCCAGCTGTAAAGCTTTATCACGAGCAGCCTTCCGCTTCTCTTTGTCCGCCAACGCTTGTTCACGCTTCATTTGCTCACGCACCGTTTTCTCCCACATACGTACACAATCAAACATATCTTGTCTAGACCTGCACTGGAACAAACATTGCTCCACATACTGAACCTTTCGCAAATCAAACGACCCATGTAGTGGCCATTGCAATTCGGGATCAGACTTAGTATACTTGTGCCACAATGTACTGTATATAATAGGGGGAATGCCAAATTTAACGTACATATACTTTGCCGCAAGGGCATTTGATTGCGTACAACTCCATCATACTAGCACGTGTGACACCACCAATTGCGTGTACACAATCAAATGCCCTTGCGGCAAAGTATATGTTGGCCAAACAGAACGTAAAATAAAAGTACGGATCACGGAACATAAGAGCAGTATTCGACTTGCGAATGTAAAATCTACCATAGCATGTCATTGGAAAGAAGCCGGGCATCAGGTATCCCAACTCAGATTCACGGTTCTTGAGACTATCCCACAACGCCCAGACATGGATCCCTTGAAACAAAGACTAAGAGCGGAATTCTACTGGATTAAAAAACGTAACTCTGCTCATCCATTCGGGATGAATGATCGTGTAGAACATTCTTGCTTCCTATGATCGATCACCCCATTACTGCATTGCCTTTCGAATTACACTGGTCCCCGTTAATATTGTATTATTTGCCTTGTTCTCCCTTTTCAAGATTTCCCATTTTATGTGTATTTTCTATTATTTCGCTGTTCACTTTATTCACTTTGGTCAATATTGCCCCTTGCATATATTTCATTTCATTTTATTTTTCACCCCAACACTATTTCACTTCCCTATTTTGAAGCACTTATACCCTGATCACGTGACAGGTGTTATATTTTCTTGTCTCCACTCATTGGTTAGTCTTCCGATCACGTGACCCTCGTTCCACTTATCCACACCGTTCTCATTGAACTGTGTTATCCGGTTACAACTTGTGGAGATACGACGTTGTCCGATCCTCTGTAAGTGTGTAGTTACTTTTCTCTTTTCATATTTTTGCACAGATACTTTTTCAGTTGATCACGATTCTTGTAGCTATCCGGTATGCATGTAGATACTTCTGGTACTTTTGCTTGCATTTCACGAACTTCTTCACATGCGCTTTCAGTTGTCACTCGGTGCACTCTTTGATATAGATTTTGCCCATGAACAACACTGACGGCATGTCTCTTAGACACTCTGTTGGGTTACGAAAGGTAGCACGTTTGGTACTATTTATCATTTTGTATAAATGTATATGTTGTCGGAGTAACTAATTTGGTCCTGTCTTACCCATTGTTTTCAGACCCCTGACGAAGGGTCATGGTTTTCTGACCCGAAATGCATTGGGTGGACGTAAAATCATGAGGAATCCTATAATTGCGACATAAGATTATCATTATGCACACAAGGAATCATTGTTTATAATTCATCTTTCACAATGAATTGAAGTTTCCACAAACTTGAATCAAAATAAATGGAACTTTGAGAAGAAACCTACGTGTTTCATTGTTAATTGAGCGCATAGTCAGGAGGGTAGTTGATCCTACCCACAACACTCGACACTATAATTTTTCATGCACCACAATGCAGCAAGACACTTTGCTGCGCTGTGCTGCATGAGAGAGGGCAAGTATATGCCATATCTATCAAGATATGCCACATTCATGCTCTCTCCTTGAAATAGTACACTTTTGGCTGCCTAACGCCAATGCTGACCCCGTGCACTATTGGTGGAAGTGTGCCTGCATTGAGGGCAGGATTTTTTTATGCAGGAAGGGATATTTTCCTGCACAAAAACAAACCTTTGAGGCTTTTTCCTCTTTCTATGTGTGCAGCATGTGTAGAAAGAGGTACAAATCAAGAGAAATAAAGATATTTCTCTTTGTTAGGCCTCCCAGATATACTACTCATGGGAAATCTAGGTGTGCACTTAAATCCGTGAGTGGATGAGTGCAAACAACCACTCCCCACCCATGGAATGCCTCCGTAGGGTAGATTAACACAAGGCAGTGACTTGCACTGAGGTTTTTCGGTTTCTGACTCCGTCCCGTATTTAGCCGCCATTTTGTGTCTCGTCGCCATTTTGTGTTGCCCTCACTCAGGCAGCACGGCGAACTGAATGTTTTTGCTTTTCTCAGCTGCTACATGTCTCTTCTGTTAAAGAGTAACTCCCTGCCCTCGTTTACGAAACCGATGTCAGGGTCTGGCCGAGTTCGCTAATCCATGTCTGGGTTGATTGATCCCTGTCTTGACTTACTATTTGGTTTCTTTGAGGCACACAAATATGTCCTGCCACTTGCAAATTGGATTGTCGGTACTAGCACTGATTAATTTGTTGGGAGGGGTAACACACAGGGTTTGAGAGAGGGGCGTATTTGGGACACCTGATAGCTTGTTTTCCAACTTTTCCTATTGGCTTGCTTTGTATGTATAGGGAGTAAACTCTGTAAATATGTCTGCTATAAAAGATTGTGCGCCACAGACTGAAGTGGCAGTCTCCTCAGAATATACCTTGTGCGTACTTCTGGGACAATTGTGCATGGCTGCAGCTAATAAACCAGGCTTTCTACGCCCAACAGAGTGTCTCATGTCTCTGTTCGACAAGGCAGGTGAACTCTGGGATTTAAGGCGTGCCCTGCTCCGCCATGCCCATAAGACCCGGTTCTCCAGCACTACCTTGCGTTGTTCCAGATTTACCAAGCAATGTAGGGCCATGCAAGGTGCCATAGCGTGTCTTGGTAAATCTCATTCTAGGTTTTGCGCCACCATGCACGCCCTTGCGCGGCACAAGGCTGACACAAAACCTTAGATTAATCTGGCCCCCGGTGTCTCATGGCCTAGAAATAACAGGCCTGGAGTTTGCAGACCCAATAATTTTGGGTCTGGAGACACGTGGAATTGCAGGTGGTGAAATGTCTCCCAGAGGGATGTCTGACGTTACAACGCATACTTTTACAACACACACCTTTACAACGCATTTTTAACAATGCAACATCCATTACAACACATTCCATTACAACAAAGTTTTTAAAACTACCTTTACAACACATTCCATTACAACGCATACTACCTTTACAACGCATACCATTACATTGCATGTATGGTAAGTATTGGATAGTGTAGGGGTAAAAATTACTATTCTAACTCCAGGGGGGTGCAACAGTAGGGTAAGTCTTGGATAGTGTAGGGGTAAAAATTACTATTCTAAGTCCAGGGGGTGCAACCGTATGGTAAGTGTTGGATAGTGTAGGGGTAAAAATTACTATTCTAACTCCAGGGGGTGCAACAGTAGGGTAAGTGTTGGATAGTGTAAGGGTACTATGCATTGTGATGGTATGCGTTGTAATGGTATGTGTTGTAATGACTGCGTTGTAATGACATGGGTTGTAGTGGTATGCGTTGTAGTGTCATGCGTGTTAATGGTTGCGTTGTAATGGCATGCGATGTAATGGATGTTGCGTTGTAAAAGTTTCTTGTTACAATGGTAGTGTGTTGTAAAAGTTGCACTGTAAAGGTTGTTTCCCTCCCAGAGCCATCTCTTCAATTGAAATTGAAGCACTTTTGTACCTTCCCACCATCATAAACCATTGATCAGACTCATCTGAGGTGGGCATTTATGGCGGTATTTTAGAACTCCAGTGAAATCAGTTTAAAGAAGACAGGAGAGACAACGACAAACAAGTGACTGATACTGATAGGTGGACTGGAACAGTTTACCTATGCATCTGGTGGTGAGGCAAAGTAGCTATGTCATGGGTAGAAAGCATCCCTGGAAACTGGCTTAAGAGGCAGTGGCAGTTCAGAGGATGTGGTATGGCAGCGCTTGGGGTTCGCCTCAATCTACTTCAGGATTGGACAAGTAAGAGTGTTTGCAGCTGGAGAAAAATGCTTAGCATCGGGACATTCTCTTCCACCATTGATGTTTTCTCTTTGATCCTTGTTCTTATGCCTTTGGATCTGCAGTCTCTCACCCACCAGATTAAGAGTTGCTCAGCATTCCCCATTACCTGTACTGGTAAGCCGATTTCTCTTCCCTCCTCACTAGTCTTTGAGCTACCAAAAGGTAGAAATATTTTTGCAGAATGTCTATTCATACAGAACATTTGCTTTTCTGTAGGCAAAATGTAATACTGTCACAAGCCATTGTTGATAAACTTGAGGTCAGCACCAGACCTTTTCCAAAGGGAGATGGGACTCCAATTTTGGATCAGTGTTTCTTTTTCATATCTACCCTTTTCCCCACAGGCTCTTATAATCCTTTCTGTGTCACTAGAGGAGGTCGGAGAAGAAGTCTTTGGGATGTGGGAGGACTGCTTCGAGTTCACACTCTAACAGTCCCTGACAGTGACCTTGGTACCACACCTATGTGTTAATGTGTAAATATGTGAGCCACGGAAAGTAGTAATGAGAATAGCAGACCAAGGATAGATTGGTACAATAACAACCAGGGCGGTACTTGTAGGATTTTTAGGGTTACTGGTCTTGAGGTACTCTGGATAAATATGTGTGACTTTTTAAACTTTTTTCTATGTGTGCTTATTGTGTGCGCTATCGTAAGTTCCTACTGATCAGTACTGTCTGTTCTTTATCTTCTGTAATTTTCGGGAAAACAGAGCCCTTGGGAGTTGAGGCCACTGCTGTAGATGGAAACGTGGGTGACACCGAAGGTATAACTAAAAAGTCATCTTTATTGATCTTTAATTTGAAATAATGGTTAATAAGGCTATTTAACTTAACTAGAGTTTTACAGTACGTTTCTGTCGTGTTTGTAAAAATATGACGTTATCCTAAGCCGTTTGTTTCAAAAAGACTGTTTACAACTTTGCTAGCTTCAAAGATTTTGTGCCCATGGCAGAGTTTCAACACTGGCAAAAGCGAGGATTTGGTTATGTCAGCATTTCCTCTGGCACTTACCAATGTCTTTGTATGAGGCCTACTTGAAGCAGTGACAAGTGGTTCAATGGGCTAAATACTTCCTTTTCCCTCCCAGCTGAGCACGTTGCTGTTGCAGCTTGTGGGGTAGGTAGTTTGCTGCTTGTTGTATAGATGTGGGCGCCCAGAACTGCTAATACCAGTCCTCGGTTGATGAGGAAATGATGCCCTGCTGTTTTACCTCGGGATTTAGGGCTACCGGGATACGAGTCAGACATGACGTGATGCAAACCATTGTCCCAAGTTCACTTTGTGCATTTAGTACACTTTGTCCCTCCTTTATGAAGGGCACAGTTTTACAATTGTGCTAACAACTTGCATGGCATGCAAAATTGACCCACATTTGGACTAAACACTGTAAATAAACAGGTATACAGCAGACACTGTCACTTAAGTCGTAGAACGAGGCTGGGCTTAAATAAACTCTTAATCAGACTGAGACCCATAAGTTATTTTTTAACTGTGAAAATCATCTGTTTGCAGGAGACATGGACCATTAATTCCCTCCAATTAGAAGGATTCTACGAAATTCATCATCCAGTCATCAAACTTGACAACTTTGGCATATCGCTGGAGGGCTATCAATCTACATAACTATAGCAATGTTATCAACAGTAACTATAATTCACAACCAAAATTCTTCCCTCCAAGCAATAAAACTTAATTGATGTAACTTAGGAGGCGTGATGTTTATCTGAATCTGCACAAGAGGGACTACAATAACGTAGTAGAAATTTTTCTGAGAAACCTTAGAGAATCTAATCTGCTGTAATGCAAGTCACATTTAATGACAGAAGACTGCAACTTTAAGAATTTGGGTTCACGGTCTGACAGCATGGTTAATGAACATTCAAATGGAACAGACTCTCTTCTCAGAAAAATTAATGAACCCCCTCTCCTCTTATAATCTAACTTATTTCCAAGCTATTCAACCCTTTTTTAACGTATGGCTGTTGTTTGACCTGGCATCCTTGGCGTGGTTTCCCCAGACTTTTCGCCTCTACCTCCTGTTTTTTTGATGCCTTGCTGGATTTCATTTTTGCTGGCTTAGATGGTTTGGGCACTTTGCCACTGCTGATCGTTGTCAAAGTGCAAGTGCTCCCTATAGAAACTGTCATTATGATTGGTTCTGCCTGATTAGTATATTTGATTTACTGGTAAGCCCATTGTAATGTGCACTACATGTGCCAGGGGCTGTAAGTCAAATGTTGTTAGTAGGTCTGCAGCACTGATTGTGCCACACACACAAGTAGCCCTGGAAAGTTATGTCAGGCCTGCCACTGCAATGTCTGCACACAGTTTTAAACTGCCATGTCGACTTGGCAAGTGCACCCACTTGCCAGGCACTAACCTTCCCTTTTCTTACATGTTAGTCACCCCTAGGGTAGGCCCAAGGTACCCCTTTGGGCACTGTGCAGTGTTTTTTGAAATGTAGGACATGCCCTGGTGTGTGGAACATGTCCTGATAGTGAAATACTGCCAATTAAATTTTTTCTATTGCAAGGTTATCTATTCCCATAGGATAGGATTGGGAGTTTGCTTATAAGCATAACTTCCCCTGGGAACAAGGTAGGAAAATACATTTTAGTATGCCTCAACTCAGAATGTTAAAATGTATCTTGTGGTAAGGGTGATTTTTATGTTCTGTGTTTGAAAATACCACTTTTGAAAAGTAGGTATTTTCCTGCTTTGCCATCCAGTGTGCCTCTGCTAGGATATGTATTGACTGTCTGGCTTTGGGGTGACAGGGGCTGGCAATGTGCAGTGGCTCCAGAGAGTCTGGATAAGGCAGAGCTGGGCTGAATAGACCTGGGCTGCATTTAGAGTAGAGGGAGGAGATTTCCTTTCACCTGAATGGGCCTGGTCTGCTTTACACAATAGTGCCTCCACCTAAAGCCAAGAAGCTGCAACTGAGAGGACAGAACTGCTTTTGATAGGGCACAGGGTTTCTGCTCCACCAGAGAACAAAGGATTTTGCTTATAAATATTGCGGCCCAGACCCCAGGACTTTAGTTCATCCCTGGAATTCAAAAGGACCCTTTGCCAAGGAGAAGAGCTGGAGATACTGAGGAGAAGTACTACCCCTTTGCTGTGTGCTACGTAGGGTTGGCCTGCAGTTGCTGTTTCTGCCAAGGAAACAAGAACAACTTTGCTGTGTTCTTTGTCCCCTCCCTGAAGGAGATCTCCATGGGCCTGTGTGGGCTGGCCTCCTGTTCTGACATCTCAGGGACACAACGACTTCACCCCCATCTCCCCTAAGCTCTGCTGCTGTGAGTTCTGACCTGCCAAAGGTGCCTGTGCCAGTTCTGGACCTCTGGAGGTTGTTGCCTCTGTTTGGGAGTTGGAAGAAAGAAGAAACTTGAACAACTGCAAAAACGTATACATCGCTCTTCATGCAGCTGTTTTTCTGATGCATCTCAATTGTGCGAAAAGAATTCCACGCATCGCTGTGCCGCTGCAAAGATTCACGTAGTGCCTGTCACCACTGCAAGAATCGACGCATCAAGGAATCGCGGCTGCTACATTGATCACTGACGCATCCCGGATTTCCATGCATCTTCACTGTCTGGCAATTTTCCCGATACATCACCTGCAAAGCGGACCCGTTACGAAGGATCAGAATCGATGTATCAGTCCCTATACATACCAGAATCACCCCTTCCTATGCGTGCAGTGGGACTGTCGCATTGCCTCCTCAAGGTCTTAAGAGTTGACACACCTCTTTGTTACCGACTCTGCAGCTGCTTGGCCTTGTGAATTTTGACACAACTACAGGCACTTTGTGTAAAAGTCACGCATCCATAGTTCTTGAAACCTTTTGAAAGTCAAATTTTAACTGTGTATGTGAGATTTTTGTCATTTTGGTCTTGTTAAGTTTAGATAAAGATATTTTTTTTTCTAAACTCTTGTGGTGTCCATTTGTGCTGTTTTCACTGTGTTACTGTGTGTGTTCATACAAATCTTTTACACAAATCAATAATAATATTAATATTAAAAGACATTTGTTAAGCGCACAGCTACCCCAAACAGGGTGTCCCGGCGCTAAAGCAGACAGAGAGCGGGCGAGGAGATATACAAGGGCTAGTCATTCCGACTGAAGAGCCCAGTTTTCAAGGATTTACGGAACTCTTGTTCAAACTGAATCAGACGTAAAGGGGGGGGGGGGGGTAATTTGTTACACCATATGGTAGCGCCCACCTCAAAAAATCTGCCTCCCAATCTATTGTAAAAAAATCATGGGGGTAGCAAGGAAGTGTTTATTGTTAGATCTTAATGATCTGGATTGTTGAAAAGGTCAGAGTCTCCTCCTAAGATAGGCCGGCCCTCTTCCCTTGTCTGCATGAAAAGTGAATGTCAGGGCCTTGTATTCGATTCGCTTTGCGATTGGCAGCCAGTGGAGTTGTCGAAGATAAGGAGAGATGCTAAGACGGAGTGGAACCCCGCAGACCAGCCAGGCTACGGCGTTTTGAACAATCTGGAGTCTATGGATCAGACCCAGTGGGAGACCCAGATATAGACCATTTGCGTAATCAAGATGGGAAGTTATCAACGCATGGACTATGGTTTTAAAAATCACAAATAGGTTAGAACTGGTTGTCTTGTCAAGTCTGAGTTGAGTGGAGCCATTTTGGGCCATTCAACATTTTCCCAACAATGGAATAACTTTAGGTGTGGCTGTCTGTAAGACCAATATTTGACTATTACTTCTCTTGTAATTTCAGTGCAGGAATAAATTACAAGTTTCGTGAGAATTCAGTATCCACAATTTATCCTGGTCCTCCCGTCCTGTGCGATAGGTGAGCCAACTTTGTACTCTAATTACTCTGGATGCAATCCCGTATAATACCTGAGCCACGTGTTTAATGTTCTGTGGCCATATGACAACACGTCTTTTAACTGATCCATCTCGCATAAAACCGCCTTCCTTGTATTCATTAACAAGGCCGGTGTGTACTAATTGATTTCTTTTAATTACTTTTAGGAGGTTGCCCACCCACAACTATTTTGTCCTGAAGAAGACCCGCTTTGTAAGGACTACCATCCTACGCGTATCTTGGGTCGAAACGTAGACCATACAACTATCACCAACTCCTACCCCTAGCTAAACTAAAGCAGATGAATGTGAGTTAGGTTGTCTACATCAGTTGATTTCAGGACTCTATATGAGCCTTATACTGTGGCCCTTGGTTCAAGAACCACATGAACGTTGTTTTTGAAATTGTGATCAATACTTGTCACTGAATGATTCTGACTATCCCCCCAAAATCCTACTTTCCCTTGACACTTTCCCTCACTTCACCTCCCCTTCCCGTTGTGTATGTGGGCACATGTACAGAAAGTTTGTTGAAACATTGTGATGTATCTTAACCAATGAACGGTAATATATGCAATTTTGAAATAAACTCTTTTTGCATTTAGTAATTTTGCTTCTTGAAATAATTGTATTAAATTGAAATCACTTGTTCTTTGTCTGGGACCCCTTCCCTTTGTACCATGGTTTTACGAGTAGCATTAGGCAGATAGTTGATAAATTTCCTGCTGATTTTGATTTTACCAAAGCGGATGGACGAAACCGTTTGAACCCACGTTGAGAGGGATGCATGTTTAATCCAATCTAATGCCCAAATTCTTAACCGAGTTCTTAGGTGAAGGGGCATTACCTAATTCATCAGGCCACCACAGATTTAACAGGAGAGTTGAGGGTTGATAAATAACAAGACCTCGGTTTTATCCGCATTAGTTTTAAAAAGTTGCAGTCCATCCAGGCGCCTGTGCTCTTAAGGCACTCTTTTAGTGGGTCAAAGGTGGATGCAGATACCTCACTAAAGGTGAACAATTACTGGGTGTCATCTGCCTATAATGTTATCTTAATCCCAGTTTTAGCCATAAGCTATGCAAGAAGTGTTAGATAAATGTTAAAAAGAAGAGTGCTCAGGGCCGAGCCCTGGGGAACGCCCCACTTAAGTGGTTTAACTGGAGACACAAAAGGGTGGGTTCGGACCTGTTTTTTACGGCCCAATAAGAAAGATGATAACCATTTCAGGGCTGTTCCCTGAATGCCTATATCCCTTAGGCGATTCAAGAGGATGGGGTGGGTGATGGTGTCAAATGCTGCAGAAAGATCTGGGGAGAAGTGTGGCTCACTGGTTAGAGGAGGCAGACCTGGAAGCAGAGGTCAGCCCGGAACCAGGTTTCAATTCGCAGCTCGGCGGGTTTTGAGTGTTAAAATGTCCACGGACTCGACAATTCTCGCTCTGGTGCCTACTAGATTCACGGGTTCACACTCTGCGACTCTGGGCAATAGCTTGCTTAATCTCCACAACTTCCCCTCGCGGTGGAATGCCTGGCTTTCACCTTGTGGATACCCTGCTGGGGTTATCTCACAGGGGAATACCAGAACGGGTTCCCTAAGCAAGCGCTTAGATACCGGGTCGGTGATTTGCGCTATATAAATACATGTGCATTTACATTTACAAAGATCTAACAGTCCATCGCCCATCGAATTGATTCAGCCATTCCAATCAGAACAGATTCCGTACTGAAACAAGGGCGAAAACCTGATTGAGAATCATGAAGAAGGCCATTGGTCTCAATGAATCTGGCCAATTGCTGATGCACTAGTTTCTCCAAGATCTTTGCAGGAGCAGGGAGTAGTGAAATGGGTCTATAGTTACTAGTGATTTCGGGATCAGCATTGGCTTTTTTTAATATAGGTAGGAGAAAGGCATATTTCCAAACTCTTGGGTGTACACCCTGTCTGAGTGAGGAGTTCCAGGTGGCATTTCGATGAGGATTAAGACACTCCGCTAGGGCACTAAATTGTTTTGCTGGCCAAGGGTCACTCGGGGACCCTGAACTGCACTTTTGTAATTCAATTAATGAGGCTTCAAGGGATATATCAGCAAATTCATAGAACCCAGTACACAGGTTCTGCTCAGCATAATAATCATTAATAGTCGGGGAGACCTCAAGTGTAGTGGGGAAGGACTCGCAAATCAAAGTGATTTTATCCTCAAAATAATCAGATAATTTGTTGCACAATAACTGTGAAGGGGGATGGGTATGTGTAAGTGCAAGTGGATCAGTGCACGATTTCACGATTTTAAAAATTTCCCTGGAGGAATTTTTAGCATTGTTAATCCTATCAGCCAGAAAGTCTCTTTTTATTCTCATAATAAGTTTGCGATATTCCTTAAGAGCCATGCGATATTCTGTTTTACTTTCCACATAATAAGTAAGTCTCCAGCTACGTTCTAGCTTTTTTCATTCTGCCCTTTTTGTTCTAATCTCCTCCGAAAACCAAGGTGCGGAGGGAGACAATCTGGATGACTTTACTGGTTTCAGAGGGGCCAAGGAATCTAGCGCATTGCTGATCCAGTTGTTTAAATTGGAGATGCTAGCCTCGAGGTCAGTGGAGAGAGAGGGCTTAAAAGTCAAATTTTAACTGTGTATGTGAGATTTTTGTCACTTTGGTCTTGTTAAGTTTAGATAAAGATATTTTTTTTTCTAAACTCTTGAGGTGTCCATTTGTGCTGTTTTCACTGTGTTACTGTGTGTGTTCATACAATTCTTTTACTCAAATCAATAATAATATTAATATTAAAAGACATTTGTTAAGCGCACAGCTACCCCAAACAGGGTGTCCCGGCGCTAAAGCAGACAGAGAGCGGGCGAGGAGATATACAAGGGCTAGTCATTCCGACTGAAGAGCCCAGTTTTCAAGGATTTACGGAACTCTTGTTCAAACTGAATCAGACGTTAATGGGGGGGGGGGGTAATTTGTTACACCATATGGTAGCGCCCACCTCCAAAAATCTGCCTCCCAATCTATTTTAAAAAAATCATGGGGGTAGCAAGGAAGTGTTTATTGTTAGATCTTAATGATCTGGATTGTTGAAAAGGTCAGAGTCTCCTCCTAAGATAGGCCGGACCTCTTCCCTTGTCTGCATGAAAAGCGAATGTCAGGGCCTTGTATTCGATTCGCTTTGCGATTGGCAGCCAGTGGAGTTGTCGAAGATAAGGAGAAATGCTAAGACGGAGTGGAACCCTGCAGACCAGCCAAGCTATGGCGTTTTGAACAATCTGGAGTCTACGGATCAGACCCAGTGGGAGACCCAGATATAGACCATTTGCGTAATCAAGATGGGAAGTTATCAACGCATGGACTATGGTTTTAAAAATCACAAATAGGTTTAAACTGGTTGTCTTGTCAAGTCTGAGTTGAGTGGAGCCATTTTGGGCCATTCAACATTTTCCCAACAATGGAATAACTTTAGGTGTGGCTGTCTGTAAGACCAATATTTGACTATTACTTCTCTTGTAATTTCAGTGCAGGAATCAATTACAAGTTTCGTGAGAATTCAGTATCCACAATTTATCCTGGTCCTCCCGTCCTGTGCGATAGGTGAGCCAACTTTGTACTCTAATTACTCTGGATGCAATCCCGTATAATACCTGAGCCACGTGTTTAATGTTCTGTGGCCATATGACAACACGTCTTTTAACTGATCCATCTCGCATAAAACCGCCTTCCTTGTATTTATTAACAAGGCCGGTGTGTACTAATTGATTTCTTTTAATTACTTTTAGGAGGTTGCCCACCCACAACTATTTTGTCCTGAAGAAGACCCGCTTTGTAAGGACTACCATCCTAAGCGTATCTTGGGTCGAAACGTAGACCATACAACTATCACCAACTCCTACCCCTAGCTAGACTAAAGCAGATGAAGGCGAGTTAGGTTGTCTACATCAGTTAATTTCAGGACTCTATACGAGCCATATACTGTGGCCCTTGGTTCAAGGAACCACATGAACGTCGTTTTTGAAATTGTGATCAATACTTGTCACTGAATGATTCTGACTATCCCCCCAAAATCCTACTTTACCCTTGACACTTTCCCTCACTTCACCTCCCCTTCCCGTTGTGTATGTGGGCACATGTACAGAAAGTTTGTTGAAACATTGTGATGTATCTTAACCAATGAAAGGTAATATATGCAATTTTGAAATAAACTCTTTTTGCATTTAGTAATTTTGCTTCTTGAAATAATTGTATTAAATTGAAATCACTTGTTCTTTGTCTGGGACCCCTTTCCTTTGTACCATGGTTTTACGAGTAGCATTAGGCAGAAGTTGATAAATTTCCTGCTGATTTTGATTTTACCAAAGCGGATGGACGAAACCGTTTGAACCTGCGTTGAGAGGGATACATGTTTAATCCAATCTAATGCCCAAATTCTTAACCGAGTCCTTAGGTGAAGGGGCATTACCTAATTCATCAGGGCACCACAGATTTAGCAGGAGAGTTGAGGGTTGATTAAAAAACAAGACCTCGGTTTTATCCGCATTAGGTTTTAAAAAGTTGCAGTCCATCCAGGCGCCTGTGCTCTTAAGGCACTCTTTTAGTGGGTCAAAGGTGGATGCAGATACCTCACTAAAGGTGAACAATTACTGGGTGTCATCTGCCTAGAATGTTATCTTAATCCCAGTTTTAGCGATAAGCTATGCAAGAAGTGTTAGATAAATGTTAAAAAGAAGAGTGCTCAGGGCTGAGCCCTGGGGAACGTCCCACTTAAGTGTTTTAACTGGAGACACAAAAGGGTGGGTTCGGACCTGTTTTTTACGGCCCGATAAGACAGATGATAACCATTTCAGGGCTGTTCCCTGAATGCCTATATCCCTTAGGCGATTCAAGAGGATGGGGTGGTTGATGGTGTCAAATGCTGCAGAAAGATCTGGGGAGAAGTGTGGCTCACTGGTTAGAGGAGGCAGACCTGGAAGCAGAGGTCAGCCCGGGACCAGGGTTCAATTCCCAGCTCGGCGGGTTTTGAGTGCTAAAATGTCCACGGACTCGACAATTCTCGCTCTGGTGCCTACTAGATTCACGGGTTGCGACTCTGGGCAATAGCTTGCTTAATCTCCACAACTGCCCCTCGCGGTGGGATGCCTGGCTTTCACCTTGTGGATACCCTGCCGGGGTTATCTCACAAGGGAATACCAGAACGGGTTCCCTAAGCAAGCGCTTAGATACCGGGTCGGTGATTTGCGCTATATAAATACATGTACATTTACATTTACAAAGATCTAACAGTCCATCGCCCATCGAATTGATTCAGCCATTTCAATTAGAACAGATTCCGTACTGAAACAAGGGCGAAAACCTGATTGAGAATCATGAAGAAGGCCATTGGTCTCAATGAATCTGGCCAATTGCTGATGCACTAGTTTCTCCAAGATCTTTGCAGGAGCAGGGAGTAGTGAAATGGGTCTATAGTTACTAGTGATTTCGGGATCAGCATTGGCTTTTTTTAATATAGGTAGGAGAAAGGCATATTTCCAAACTCCTGGGTGTACACCCTGTCTGAGTGAGGAGTTCCAGGTGGCATTTCGATGAGGATTAAGACACTTCGCTAGGGCACTAAATTGTTTTGCTGGCCAAGGGTCACTCGGGGACCCTGAATTGCACTTTTGTAATTCAATTAATGAGGCTTCAAGGGATCTATCAGCAAATTCAAGGAACCCAGTACACAGGTTCTGCTCAGCATAATAATCATTAATAGTCGGGGAGACATCAAGTGTAGTGGGGAAGGACTCGCAAATCAAAGTGATTTTATCCTCAAAATAATCAAATAATTTGTTGCACAATAACTGTGAAGGGGGATGGGTATGTGTAAGTGCAAGTGGATCAGTGAACGATTTCACGATTTAAAAAAATTCCCTGGAGGAATTTTTAGCATTGTTAATCCTATCAGCCAGATAGTCTCTTTTTATTCTCATAATAAGTTTGCAATATTCCTTAAGAGCCATGCGATATTCTGTTTTACTTTCCACATAATAAGTAAGTCTCCAGCTACGTTCTAGCTTTTTTCATTCTGCCCTTTTTGTTCTAATCTCCTCCGAAAACCAAGGTGCGGAGGGAGACAATCTGGATGACTTTACTGGTTTCAGAGGGGCCAAGGAATCTAGCGCATTGCTGATCCAGTTGTTTAAATTGGAGATGCTAGCCTCGAGGTCAGTGGAGAAGGAGGGCTTAGAGTCCTTCAGATGTTGCGTAAGAGACTCAGGGGTAACCCTCCTCCAATTCATTTTATACTCTGTGGGGGTAGAGGAGGCTCTGGATGTACTTAACAAATGAAAGTGGAACAGGATCTAAAATTGATCTGACCAAATCACTGGCAATGGACGAGAAATTTAAATATCAGGAAGATTAGAGCAAATCAAGTCCAAAGTATGGCCTGCCTTGTGAGTTGGATAGGAGACGTGTTGTGTTAAATTGCGTCCTGCTAATGTAGAAATAAATTGGAGCTGTGCGGACAAGTAGGATCGTCCACATGTAGATTCAGATCTCCTAGCATTGTAAAGTTGGAGTATTGTATGCTAGCTTGGGAGATATGGTCTGCAAGGGGGAATATATTTGGGACAGGAGTTAACCTTTGGGATAAGATTTTTGAGTGAAGATTACCAAGGGGGTGAGCAGGGGTTATCTAAAGTGTGTATCCCCCTTACCTTTGACTAGAAGCAAGGGTCCCTATTTGGACAAAGGTACCTACCTCTACCAACTAGAGACCCCCATTTCTAACAGCTTTGTATTGACCCTAGATTATAATTGTACTAATGAGCTGCTCCGTTTGGCCTCTAAGCACATTATTATTATCCACCTTATGGAAAATGACCATCTCCCACTAACTACGACATGTCATCTCATATTCAAAACTTCAGAATATTTAAAGGCCATAAAAACTTCATATGGAGTAAACTCTCACTTGTTTAGCAAATTAGCAACACTTTTCTTTTAAGAAACAGATATTTGGCAGATTCAAGGAAGATAAACATTATATCTAAAACCAACCTGATATAGCAGGTTTAATATTTAATCAAGTAGAAGAAAACTCCTGCTCAAATTAAACAAAGTCAAAGAGAAATGCAGGCTTTAAAACTAACTAACCCATGGTACACCCTCACAGTTTTAAAGCGCAACTCAGCAGTAAGAATTAGGCAAAGATCCTATAAAAATAGAATAAAAAATAAGGTGGGAGAGGTCTATAGAAAAAAAAAAAGAAAGATGTTTTGAACAACTCTAACATCAGAAAACTCCAAATACTTTGAAGATCAGTGGCAGCTTTTATACATTTTGTTGGGGCATAACAACCAGGTAAATTCTGACAGCACATCACCTCTCAAACCCAATAAGAAATGCTAGATAGGAAATTGCATCCCGCAGGCTATATGGGTCGTACATATACAAGGGCTCTATACAACATCGGAAACAACTGCAGATCAGATAACCAAGCAAGTAGCAAGAATTTGATCACTGTCATTAAAAGTGTAATAAAATTGATAAGAGGAAACAGGGCACCCGGACCTACTGGCTTACCGAGGTCTCTCTTGAAAGCAGCCATTGAATTTTGGGCTAAATAGTTAACACCATTAAATTAATCATCTTTTGAATGCACAGGTGCCCCATACATGGCGTGGGTTAATTTTACACCCAATTTACAAGAAGGGTAATAACCTATCCAGCCAATTTCCAGCTGATAGCCTTATTAGATCGAAATGCAAAAGTACCTGCCAGAATTCTACTAAGCAAATTAGGGGAAGAAGTCGAAAAGGAGAACAAAAATTCTCTCAAAACAGACTTGTTTCAGGCAGAAGTCATCTACCAGTCAAATTATTGTTGCACTGTCCTTCTTGATACACCACACTTTTTAAAATCTCAACAGCCTCTATTTGCATGCTCTGTGGTTTCGCTGCAGCATTTGAAGGGGGTACCATCAAATGTCATGGGGCAAATTAACAAAATTGGGCATACCACAACAATTACTCAAGATAATCGTAGTCCTTTACCATGAAACATGGGTGGGAATCAAGAATGGACAAGGTGACAAATTCTCTCATCGTATTCATAGGAATGGGGTTTCAACCCTTTTGTTCATTCTATACACAGCTGATATTCATGGAGCACTGTCCATGTCAAAGTCATACCCCTGTTCCAATATTCGGGAGATTTAGCCATTCTTGATCAGATAAGAAATGGCTTGCAGAGCGCCATGGATGACCTAAACAAATAGAACCTAAGAAATTAACGAGTGGTATCTGTCAACAAATCCAAGTATATCCATTTCGGAAATACATAAACAATTCAAAGAAATCATGTCATTTGGAGCCGGCCAAGATTTTTTTTATATCAACATGCCTTTATTTGGTGGTCTTTCCTCAGACACCGGCAAACCAAAATACCCATCTATGAATATCAACAACGCGGCGATATTTGCATCGACCTATTATCAAAGCAGCGTTAAGTCAATTAAGGTGGCTTACAGCCACGTTAATTGACTTAAAGCTGCCTTGGTAATAGGGCCCCTTCCACAATAAACTTATCGTGAAAGGGGGCGTGCAGTGGGTGTTGCGGTGGGCATTCCACCCCAACACCCATTCACTTCGATGCTGCCACCTATTATCAAGAGAGGCGATAATAGGTGGCAGCGCCGAATTTAAGAATAGGAAAGACCTGTTCTTAAGGTGGCGAAACGAGGAGAAATGCTTCATTTCTCCTCGTTTTTGCTTTTTGCATGTGTGCTACCTTGTGCAGTACACATGGAAAAAGCAAAATGCCAAGGTTTGTTTATGTACAGGTAGGTGTCCCTTACTGTACCTAAACAAACCTCTTTTTAAAAATGCCAATTTGTAACTTACATGTGCGCTGCATGAAGTAGCACACATGTAAGTTACAAAATGGCATAAACTGTTACTGATAATTGATGTACTTGCCACTGGTTTCCAGTGAACACACTAAAGAAAGACTATCTTTTAAAAAATTGGGACCTGAGACAGCCTTAATAAATCCTTCTCATCACTACGAGTGTGCAAAGAGGAAGGCCTCTCCCAGCTGTGTGATGGAATTAGAATCAAGATGACTGTTTGATGGGAAGTGGGATGCATGACAACTTGGCCACAAAAAAACTAACAAGTCACTGTACCAGCAGATTTGTGTGACTTTTATTTTTTAATTTACTTTTGCTTTATGCAGGTATGTGTTGGACCTAGCCCTTTCTGCTGGGTCTTCTCCAAACATTTTGCCTTTCTCCGCCTACTTTTGTAGAATTTGTTATTGTTGGCTTTAGGACTCTGTGCACTCTACCACTGCTAACCAGTGCTAAAGTGCTTGTGCTTTCTCCTTAAAACATGGTAGCATTGGCTTACACCCAATTGGCATATTTAATTTACTTTCAAGTCCCTAGTAAAGTGGTATTACGTGTACACAGTGCCTGAAAATGAAATGCTACTAAACCTTTTCCAAGACCCAACCCTCGTTTTCAATATATATGTCACCCCTAATATAGGCCCTGGACAGCTCCAAGGGTAGGGTTCAATGTATTCAACAATTTTGACATGTACTTTTAAGTTTTACATGTCCTGATAGTGAAACACTTTTCAATTTGTTTTTAACTACTGCAAGCCAAATCCCTCTCGTAAGATAACATTGTAGTCTCCTTATTATATGCTATAAGTATCATTTACAAATAGGAATAGATGACCCCTTCAAGTTTGGTGTTTGTTATATTACAATTTAAAGTACTAACTTTTTTGAATTTTAAAGAGCAATTCAGAAAATACCACTTTTAGAAAGTTGGAAATTTTTTACCTGAGCCACTTGGTGGGTGCAGCATGTCTCTAATTACATGAGTGGGCGCAATTGGACTATCGCAGACGCCAGAAGCCAGCAGCCCTGAGGTGAGAGCCACGCCCAGTGGGTCCACAGGACCCAAACTCCCAGGCTCCCCTGCACCGCCTCGTCACGCCAGCAGCGTCCGGAGGCACACTTAAGCACCGTAGGGCTCCCCCAGTGCGGGACGCTACCGCAGACTCCAGGCGCCAGCAGCACCGGGGGCGAGAGCCATGCGCAGTGGGTCCACACAACTCCAACTCCCTGGCTCCCCTGCACCACCTCATCATGCAAGCAGCGTCCAGAGACTCACTTAAGCACCGGGGGCTCCTGCGGGCCGGGACGCTACAGCAGACACCAGATGCCAGCAGCACCTGTGTGAGAACCATGCGCAGGGGGTCCACAGGACTCCAACTCCCAGGCTCCCCTTCACCACCTCATCACGCCAGCAGTGCCCAGAGGTGCATTTAAGCATCGGCGGGCTCCCGCAGCATTGGACGAACGCGGCCATCAGAGACCGAAGTAGGCCGGGCTGGGCAACCACTCTGACATCCCTTACCAACCCTGACATCTTTGTGGTGAGTGAAACAAGACGTACTCCTGTGGTTATTAATGTTATGGCTAAACATTCTGCTATGCCAAGTTCACACACCTCCACCTCTATAGACAGTATGCTGGAGAGAGCTGTTAACATCATCAGCACTGAAATTGAGCTAACTGAGAGGCGTATGTCTCTGGGACTAAGAATTCCTCAATTTAGTCCCCCAAACTTGAACGGTGACCTTACTAGCCCCCCTTGATGCTGAATTCACTGAATTCGCCAGTCGAACATAATATGCATTTGTCAGCCCTTGGAAGCGTATCGGGCGATGAGAGTAACAAGGTTACTGGGGGAACTAGGGAAGTTGCGGATCTTTTGTCATTGACTTGCAGCAAAGATACTGGCAATAATGTGAATGTTTCTCCAAACCCAGAAATTACAGGAGCAAATAGAAAAAGGAAAGCAGCCAAGCCTGTTTGCCCAAAGAGGAAACAACTGACATGTTCAAAACCACTGCGTACCACTTTAAGCACTTTAAGCATGGTCTCCATTGACACAGTAACTGATAGCGCCCCCGTTGTCTTAACGTCCATTGATATGTCAAATTATTGAACTCATACCCAGACTCAGACTGAGTTCATACCAGCACTTTTTAACAATAACTGGGAGACACTGCAATTGATATTATGAAGATACCATGTATGAGCGTGTTAAGGAACTTGTTGATTAGAATTTTGTTACACTCTGGAAGCGTTTGGATCATTAGTAACGTTTCCAAGATGCCATCACAACAGGGAGAGACATATAAACCGCAGGCCCAGAGTGGACTAATTTCTAGCATGCCACAGCAAATATAAACTTCAGCGCAGTCTCCGTTAATTTGTTCTTGTGAAACTTGTCGCAAAGTTAAAAGAATGTATTTTTCCCAAGATTCCAACTCACTCGGACAAACCTTTAAAGCCAGGCAATTCCAATATATTACATCAATTTAGCCAACCAGCTGACCATGCTCCCTACACAGCCCTCGTAAATAATACTAGCCCAGCACATAACCCCCAGAGCATGGCCCAGCTTCTAGGAACAATATCTGTGGGCCTGCTGAGGCAAGAAAAGATGTTCTATGCCTACCACCGTAGGCCTGTCCTTATGTCTTGATTTTAGCAGGGGTGCCCCCCATAGGGAAGAATCAGTCTGAGACCTGGGATCAACTACGCAAGAAGAGTACTGAATGGCTGGCCAAACATAAAGGGTTGAGGGTGTCTAACATTAATGACATCTTGATGGTGTGCAGGGTTGGCTGGGTCAGACCCTCAGACAAGATCATAGAGGCAGATTGTTTTGTTATTAACTTTCGCCGACCGGCACTTGTAAAATCAATATTAACGGCAAGAGAGTATAATAGCTCCCCACCCACTCACATGTGGTCATTGCCTCTTGGCTATTTCTACAAACCCAACATTGGGCAAAATCTACCTGCTATTTTCCATTCTTGACACATAATAGGTTTTCCGTCTTTTCTGGTTTAGATAGTTTAGATTGACTCTTGCCCATAACAACACTCACTGAACCGGTCCTTACTATAACAGTGCCAGCGCCCCTGGTAAATGATGTCTTTGAGCCACTTGACCGATATCTGAAGGTGTTAAGCTGGAATATTGCCGGCTTAGCCTCCAAAGTAAGTAATGAGGGTGGGGTTAAGATGGTATATAGATTTGACATTTTATTGTTCCAGGAGACCTGGGCAACTAGCGAGTTATATATTGAGGGTTTTGAATGTTTTGCTGCACTTGCCCCTAAAAATGGGCGACCTTCTGGTGGACTTTCTACCTGGGTCAACATTTCGTCTGGTGGCATTGCTAAAACCATCCCGACAAATAGTTCAAACTTTTAAGCCCTGACATATACACGGGGTTCTCTATTTGTTTTATTAATTTTTAGAATAACGATTTTTTAACCTTATTATATGCGGACGATGCCTTTCTTGTGGGCCGCACCCCTAATGCATTGCGCATCTTAGTTAGGGGCTTTTTTTATTTTATGAACAAGTTGGAACTCTGTACAAATAAAAAATAATAGTTTTAATGAGTTTTGCCCCAAAAAACACTCTGTTAATGTAATTACCCCTGTTCTGAAAAATTGCTATGCATTCATACTTTCCAATATCTGGGTTTATTATTCTTAGACAATGGTTCTTGGGCAGCTCATTTGGCACATAGTCGGAGTAAATTTCTAAAGGCTGTCAATTCGATCTTGTGCCTCCCCAAACCAAGAAGAACTGAGGGAGTGTTATCCCTATTGAAAATATATAAAACTCAGTGTATACCCACCGCAACACACAGTGCTGAAGTTTGCGGCATGCAAATTGCAACAGCATTCAGGTAGAAGAAAATAGACTCTGTCGGAGAGTTTTGGAGGCACCGATCTCTTTTTCATCCTTTGTTTACTACCATGAGTTACAATTACCCTATATAAGAGACTACATCAGGTCCCGCCCGGTGTTAAGACACAGAACGGGACCACAGCGCCGCAAGACCGTCAAGGGAACTACAACATCCAGAACCGCTAGCCCCAGAACTACAACTCCCAGAATGCCGAGCCGGTAACAGTGCATTTTCAAACCGGCATAAAACCGCCAAAGGGAGCAGGAGAAGACGTCGGATATTGCCGCTCGTATCGGAGACTCGAAGATTCAGCAAGGTGAGCCTTTGATGCTTGTTAGTGCCGACGCAGTGTTCTGAGAGGAACTTCCGTGGAGAAACACTGTTCTCCAACCCCTGTCCCCGCTCGAGGGTTTTTTGAGCAAACAGTCTAGCGCTGCTAGCGCTTTGGACCCAGTCCCCGCTCGAGGGTTTTCGAGCAAGAAGACCAGCGCTGCATTGCGCGTTGAACCCAGTCCCCGCTCGAGGGTATTTTCGAGCACACCGTTTAGCGCTGCATAGCGCTGTGAAACCAGTCCCCGTTCGAGGGTTTAAGAGCATTGAGACTCGCGCTGCTTAGCGCTATAACCCTAATCCCCGCTCGAGGATTTCATGAGCTCAGAGACTCGCGCTACAGAGCGCCATACCTGCGGACCTTCACGTTAGCGTTTGCAAGTGTAAGAGACCTTGGAATTAACCGCAGAGAGAGAGAACACACTAGTCTGTGTCTATTGCCCTCCGTTGGAAAGTGTCAGGACCGACACTATTGCGGAGGACGAGCCAAGAAGCTAATCCTTATTTCTTTTGTTTATTCAAGTGGTATTGTCGGCCACTACGTTTTCTGTGTCCTCTGTTGGTGAATGCCAGGACCGGCATTTGTGCAGGGGACGTTAACAATAATCAAGCAAAGCAAGACATTCACCCTGTAATAAGTGTCCTGCTAATAAACCTCGTTTGCATCACAGCCACGGATTCTTGTTTCCTTCAGGTCCTCGTCCCTCAGAGCTCAATCCCGAGGTACCCAGGGTTTACATAATATCCGACCTCTACAAACTCCAAACAACCTCCCGGTTGAGAGAGAGAACATGGCATCTATAGAGGACGTGTTGGCTGCGTTGCTTGATGTACGGAATGAGTTAACAGCGTCCAGACAGGAAACAGCTGATTTGAGGACCCGAGTAGATCACCTGCAGAGGAACCCTTTTAACGCTGGAGCGCACACCGGAGGTCAACAAACGGCTGTCACTGTAGAGATGCCGGTGGCCATACCATTGGCCACACCTGAAAGGTATAGTGGTGACCCCTCCACGGTACAAGTCTTCATCACGCAAGTGGCCCTTCATTTCTCGTGCAAACCGAAATCCTTTCCCACAAACCAAGCAAGAGTAGCCTTTATGATATCCTATTTGGCGGGGAATGCAGCTCAGTGGGCAGTGCCTTTGGTGAGCAGGGATGACCCGCTCTTGTATGACTGGGAAGCATTCCAGGAGGAATTCGTCAAGGTGTTTGACAGGAGAGCAGACTCTTACACGGCCGACCGTGAACTCCTGGAGTTGAAGCAGGGAACTACGGGGCTCGTGAAATACTTAAACGCTTTCAGGCGTCTCATCGCCGAAACCAAGTGGCCACCAGCTAAACAAACGGCGATCTTCCATCAGGGATTAAGTGACGAGCTGAAAGACGTCATAGCACAGATCGACCCACAACCAGTGCTCTGCGAAGACCTAATCAGTCTTACCCTTCGCCTTGAACACAGGTTGAGCGAACGGAAGGGAGGGGGAAATAAGAAGGCCACGTCCAATACCGGTCATCAGGGGTCCACTGACACTCCTACAACCACGCGGAACGAGCCTATGGATATTGGGGCAGTGAGAGCCAGCCTAACAGCAACTGAGAAGGAATCCCGCAGGAAACAAGGCCTTTGTTTGTACTGTGGAAAAAAGGGGCACTACGTCCGTGAGTGCCCTGTGAAACCCAAGACAGGCCGTTCTCGATCCAGCCGAATGGTAACAGCCTCGGTTGAAAAGGAGGCGGAAAACTAGTGGACTCCCGGAACATTGAAGGGAATTCTTGGAGTCACGGATACATCCCTTCTATTCAACAGAGCGCATTGAATGGGTCCAACCACATGTTTATTCCGCTGCGGTTAAGGGTGCAGAATCAATGGGTCTCAGCTGATGCCATGATAGACTCTGGGGCCACTGGGTTGTTTATGGACAAAAAAGAAGCCTGTCGTATGGGGCTTACACTTCTGCAGTGTCCCAGACCAGAAGAAGTATACGCGGTGGATGGACGCAGGCTGGTTTCAGGGCCAATTAGCCAACATACTGGTGATATGGAGGTGCACTATGGAGCCCGTCAACAGGAGTTGATGGACTTCAACGTTATATGTGCTCCGCAATACGGTATCATACTGGGATTACCGTGGCTGAAAAAACACAACCCTTCCATAGACTGGGAATCTATGACCATAAGAATGAACTCCCTCTATTGTTCGCAGTTCTGCGGATGCACTCCGGAAAATCTACCAGCAGAGAGGACGACTGGGTACACGGTGGCCACGGCAGCAGAGAAGGAGGTGAGCCTTCCCCTCGATTATAGCGAATACCGTGACGTCTTTGATGACAAACAAGCGGAGACCCTTCCGCCCCACCGGGTTTATGACTGCCAGATCGATTTGTTTCCAGGAGCCAACATACCGAGTGGGAGAATATATGCGTTGTCTGAGCCGGAGAACCTCCACCTACGTTCTTATCTGGACACGATGCTGCGGCTGGGGTTCATCAGGCCCTCAAAGTCACCGGCGGCCTCCCCCCTTTTCTTTATTCCGAAAGCCAACGGGGAACTTCGCGCTTGTGTGGACTTTAGGGCGCTTAACGCCATCACGGTGAAGAACGGATACCCATTACCACTCATAAATGTACTATTGGAACAAGTCAAAAGCGCGAAAGTATACACAAAGCTGGATCTAAAGGGCGCTTACCACCTTGTTCGCATGAGGGGTGGTGACGAATGGAAGACGGCGTTTAAAACAAGATTCGGTTTATACGAATATCGAGTCATGCCCTTCGGACTGTGCAACGCTCCTGCAGCGTTCCAGTATTTTCTGAACGACGTGCTCAAAGACATACTGGATGTGTACGTTGTGGTTTACATCGACGACATACTGGTGTATTCCGACAGCGAAGAGGAACACGTGAGGCATGTGTCTTCGGTCTTAAGGATACTGAGGGAGAACTCTTTATACTGTAAGCTCAGTAAGTGCGACTTCCACGTCACCTCCGTGGAATTCTTGGGAGTAATGCTAAGCCCGGAAGGACAAACAATGGCCGAAAGAAAAGTGAAAGCAGTGGTAGCCTGGCCAACCCCTACCAGTGTTAAGGAGGTGCAGAGCTTCCTTGGCTTTGCCAATTTCTACCGGAGGTTCATTGAGGGATTCTCGGGTGTGGTTGCTCCCATCACACACCTCCTAAGAAAATCGTCTTCTTTCTTATGGTCACAGGAAGCACAGAAGGCCTTCGAGGCCTTGAAGAAATCATTCACGGAAGCACCGGTGTTGGCTCATCCAGACCCTGATCTACAGTACGTTGTGGAGGCGGACGCCTCGGACATGGCAGTTGGGGCAATCTTGTCTCAGAGAAATCCGGTGTCAGGAGTGCTGCATCCAGTGGCCTTCATGTCCAGGAAGCTAAATGAGGCGGAGAGGAATTACCATGTTGCCGAAAAGGAGCTTCTGGCCATCAAGGATGCCTTCGGTGAATGGAGACATTTGTTAATGGGTGCCAGGCAAGTGGTGGCGGTGTTCACTGACCATCGCAACCTCCAATTCATGACAGCGGCCAGACAGCTCTCCCCTCGTCAGATGCGGTGGATGCTGTTCTTCTCTGGTTTCAATTTCACCATCACCTACAGACCGGGATCGAAGAATCAGAAGGCTGACACGCTGTCAAGGCAGTCCAGCGACTCGGTGAAACCTGCACCCACCATCCAGTCCATCGTTTCTCCGGGTGCGGTGGTCGGAGCCCTTCAGCCGGGAACTTTCCTCCGTGGCATTCAAAAAGGGGTTTGTTCTTTCGAGTGGAAGTCATGGCTTCGTAGACATGAGGAATGGAAGCTGAAGGATGGTATACCTGTACATAGGGGGTGCATCTTGGTTCCCACGCTGCGACTAAGGAAGCAAGCGTTCAGATGGTGTCATGAATCACCAAGCGCTGGTCATCTAGGGTTGGACAAAACTGTGGACTACGTGCTAAGACAGTTCTGGTGGCCGTCTGTGAGGAAAGATGTGAATGGTTGGATCACATCCTGCTCGATATGTGCATCCATGAAATCTAGTCACGGCCGTCCGCAGGGACTCCTGCGTCCACTGCCCACGCCGGAGAAGCCATGGGAGCGCATCTCCTTGGATTTCATCGTGGGCATGCCAAAGGACCAGGGGTATACAGTCATTCTTGTGGTGGTTGATTACCTGACCAAGATGGGCCATTTCATCGCCTGCAAGAGTATGCCCACAGCAGGGCAGTTGGCAATACTACTCCTCAAGGAGGTGGTGCAGATCCACGGCCTGCCCAGCGTGATTGTGTCGGACAGGGGGTCACAATTCACAGCCAGGTTCTGGAAAAACTGGTGTTCAGCTCTCCATGTTACCACGGCCTTGTCCACCAGCTACCACCCGCAAACGGATGGCCAGACGGAACGCCTCAACTAAACCTTAAAACAGTATCTCCGTTGTTTCGTGAATCAAGGCAAGGAGGAATGGGTGGACAAGTTGTGGCTTGCGGAAGTCGCGTACAACAACGCCAAGCATAGTTCCACCAAGATGTCGCCATTTTATAACAACTGCGGTCATCATCCCAGATTCCTCCCTTTGGTCAGTCCTAGGGCTATGGCTGGATTACCTTCCACACGTGCTAGAGTGGCCCATATCAAAACCACAATTCTACAAGCCAAGAAGTGCTTAGAGGATGCCAAGGTGGTGTACAAGACATACGCGGATCGGAGAAGGCGGATGGGGCCTCTCTACAAAACAGGTGATTATGTATGGGTTTCTTCAAGGAACTTACGTTTCCGCAAACACAGCGTGTTTCACCCGCGTTTCATTGGCCCATACCGCATCAAGGAGTGTGTGAGCCCTGTGAATATGCGGTTGGCATTGCCGGGCAGCATGAGAATCCATCCGGTGTTCCACGTGTCGCTGCTCAAACCGGCGAATGCGGCAGGGCATGCCCCCTGTTCTGGGGTTGAGGTGGAGGCGGAAAGAGACTATGAAGTCGCGGGCATCAGGGATTCCAAGTGGAGCAGGGGTAAGCTCTGGTACCTGATTGCGTGGAAGGGATATGGCCCGGAGGAGGAGTCGTGGGAGCCGGTGTCTGGGATTCACGCCCCGAGGTTGGTAGCGGCCTACCATAGGAAACATCCGGACAAGCCCGGTCCGGGGTTGTCTTCTGCGGGGGAGGGGGGATGTACTGTTAAGACACAGAACGGGACCACAGCGCCGCAAGACCGTCAAGGGAACTACAACATCCAGAACCGCTAGCCCCAGAACTACAACTCCCAGAATGCCGAGCCGGTAACAGTGCATTTTCAAACCGGCATAAAACCGCCAAAGGGAGCAGGAGAAGACGTCGGATATTGCCGCTCGTATCGGAGACTCGAAGATTCAGCAAGGTGAGCCTTTGATGCTTGTTAGTGCCGACGCAGTGTTCTGAGAGGAACTTCCGTGGAGAAACACTGTTCTCCAACCCCTGTCCCCGCTCGAGGGTTTTTTGAGCAAACAGTCTAGCGCTGCTAGCGCTTTGGACCCAGTCCCCGCTCGAGGGTTTTCGAGCAAGAAGACCAGCGCTGCATTGCGCGTTGAACCCAGTCCCTGCTCGAGGGTATTTTCGAGCACACCGTTTAGCGCTGCATAGCGCTGTGAAACCAGTCCCCGTTCGAGGGTTTAAGAGCATTGAGACTCGCGCTGCTTAGCGCTATAACCCTAATCCCCGCTCGAGGATTTCATGAGCTCAGAGACTCGCGCTACAGAGCGCCATACCTGTGGACCTTCACGTTAGCGTTTGCAAGTGTAAGAGACCTTGGAATTAACCGCAGAGAGAGAGAACACACTAGTCTGTGTCTATTGCCCTCCGTTGGAAAGTGTCAGGACCGACACTATTGCGGAGGACGAGCCAAGAAGCTAATCCTTATTTCTTTTGTTTATTCAAGTGGTATTGTCGGCCACTACGTTTTCTGTGTCCTCTGTTGGTGAATGCCAGGACCGGCATTTGTGCAGGGGACGTTAACAATAATCAAGCAAAGCAAGACATTCACCCTGTAATAAGTGTCCAACTAATAAACCTCGTTTGCATCACAGCCACGGATTCTTGTTTCCTTCAGGTCCTCGTCCCTCAGAGCTCAATCCCGAGGTACCCAGGGTTTACACCCGGCCATTTTCTGGATAAAAGTATATCAAAATCCAACAGCCATGTTAACTAGAGAAATTATAGTTAACTGCCGTAAATGTGACAAGGCAATACCAAAGGGGTTGATGGATGGATGGAGCGTTTGACCAAATCAAACACTCACCCCCAGTCAACTGATCTGGGTTTAATCCATCACCATTCTTTAGCTCACTCCACCACCCCAGGTCAGACATGGCCATAAGCATATCAGTCTGACCCTGTGCCTCATGGGAACAGACCAGCCCGAACTACCAAGCCATGTCTTTCCTGGACCGGAAACAAGCATCCTGGGACCGGTTGTGGATTCATAATCCTCATCAGCCAGGCTATCTTGAATCCAGTGGTAGAGTGAGCAAGGGACCCACGTCTGGGAATACCCTGCCAATTTAGGGCGAACAAATCGATACCAAAGGGAATGATGGATGGATCGTTTGAGCAAATCAAACAATCACCCCCAGTCAACTGATCTGGGTTTAATCCATCACCATTCTTTAGCTCACTCCACCACCCCAGGTCAGACATGGCCATAAGCATATCAGTCTGACCCTGTGCCTCATGGGAACACCACCAGCCCGAACGACCAACCAATGTCTTCCCTGGACCGGAACCAAGCATCTGGGGACCGGTTTTGGATTCATAATCCTCATCAGCCACGCTATCTTAAATCCAGTGGTAGAGTGAACAAGGGACCCACGCCTGGACATACCCTACCAAATTAGGGCGAACGAAGCGATACCAAAGGGAATGATGGATGGAGCATTTGAGCAAAGCAAACACTCACCCCAGTCAACTGATCTGGGTTTAATCCATCACCTTTATTTAGCTCACTCCATCACCACAGGTCAGACATGGCCATATGCAAATCAGTCTGACCCTGTACCTCATGGGAACAGTCCAGCCCGAACGGCCAACCCATGTCTTCCCTGGACCGGAAACAAGCATCCAGGGACCGGTTTCAGATTCATAATCCTCATCAGCCAGGCTATCTCGAATCCAGTGGTAGAGTGAGCAAGGGACCCACATCTGGGCATACCCTGACAACTTCGGGCGAACAAAGCAATAGCAAAGGAGATGATGGATGGAGCGTTTGAGCAAATCAAACACTCACCTCGAGTCAACTGATTTGGGTTTAATACATCACTATTCTTTAGCTCACTCCATCGCCACAGGTCAGTTATGGCCATACGAAATCAGTCTGACCCTGTACCTCATGGGAACAGTCCAGCCCAAACGGCCAACCCATGTCTTCCCTGGACTGGAAACAAGCATCCTGGGACCGGTTTTGGATTCATAATCTTCATCAGCCAGGCTATCTCGAATCCAGTGGTAGAGTGAGCAAGGGACCCACGCCGGGGCATACCCTGCCAACTTAGGGCAAAGAAAGCGATACCAAAGTGATGATGGATGGAGCATTTGAGCAAATCAAACACTCACCTCCAGTCAACTGATCTGGGTTTAATACATCACCATTCTTTAGCTCACTCCATCACCACAGGTCAGACATGGCCCTATGCATATCAGTCTGACCCGGTACCTCATTTGAACAGTCCATCCCGAACGGCGAAGCCATGTCTTCCCCGGACCGGAACAAGCATCCTGGAACCCGTTTCGAATTCATAATCCTCATCAGCCAAGCTATCTTGAATCCATTCATAGAGTGAGCAAGGGGCCCACGTCTGGGAATACCCTGCCAACTTAGGGCGAACAAAGCGATACCAAAGGAGCGTTTGAACAAATCAAACACTCACCTCCAGTCAACTGAACTGGGTTTAATACATCACTATTCTTTAGCTCACTCCATCACCACAGGTCAGACATGGCCAAATGCAAATCAGTCTGCCCCTGTACCTTATGGGAACAGTCCAGCCCGAATGGCGAAGACATGTCTTCCCTGGACAGGAAACTAGCATCCTGGGACCGGTTTCGGATTCATAATCCTCATCAGACAGGCTATCTCAAATCGAGTGGTAGAGTGAGCAAGGGACCCACGTCTGGGCATACCCTGTCAACTTAGGGCGAACAAAGCAATACCAAAGGGAATGATGGATGGAGCGTTTGAGCAAATCAAACTCTCACCCCCAGTCAATTGATCAGGGTTTAATCCATCGCCATTCTTTAGCTCACTCCACCACCCCAGTTCAGACATGTCCATATGCAAATCAGTCTGACCATGTGCCTCATGGGAACAGTCCAGCCTGAACTGCCAAGCCATGTCTACCTGGACCTGAAACAAGCATTCTGGGACCGGTTTTGGATTCATAATCCTCATCAGACAGGCTATCTTGAATCCAGCGGTAGAGTGACCAAGGAAAAAACGCCTGGACATACCCTGCCAAATTAGGGCAAACAAAGCGATACCAAAGGGGAGGATGGAAGGAGCGTTTGAGCAAATCAGACACTCACCCCATGTCAACTGATCAGGGTTTAATCCATCACAATTCTTTAGCTCACTCTACCACCCCAGTTCAGACATGTCCATATGCAAATCAGTCTGACCATGTGCCTCATGGGAACAGTCCAGCCTGAACTGCCAAGCCATGTCTTCCCTGGACCGTAAACAAGAATCCTGGGACCGGTTTCGGATTCATAATCCCCATCCGCCAGGCTATCTTGAATACAGTGGTAGAGTGAGCAAGGGACCCACGTCTGGACATACCCTGCCAACTTAGGGCGAACAAAGCGATACCAAAGGGGATCATGGTTGGAGCGCTTGAACAAATCAAACACTCACCCCAGTCAACTGATAGGAGTTTAATCCATCACCATTCTTTAGCTCACTCCACCAACCCAGTTCGGACATGGCCATATGCAGATCAGTCTGACCCTTTGCCTCTTGGTAACAGTTCAGCCCGAACAGCCAAGCCATGTCATCCCTGGACCGCATGTAAACATCCAGGGACCAGTTGCGTATTCATAATCCCCATTAGCCAGTCTATCTTTTATCCAGTGGAAGAGTGAGCAAGGGACCCACGTCTGGGCACACTCTACCAACTTAGGGCGAACAAAGCGATACCAACGGGGATGTGGGAAGGAGCATTTGAGCAAATCAAAAACTCACCCCCAGTCAACTGATCTGGGTTTAATCTATCACCATTCTTTAGCTTACTCCACTCCACCACTCCAGTTCAGACATGACCATATGCAATTCAGTCTCACCCTGTGCCTCATCAGAGCAGTCCAGCCCCACCTGCCAAGCCATGTCTTCCCTGGACTGGAAACAAGAATCCTGGGACCAGTTTTGGATTCATAATCCTCATCAGCAACTATCTTGAATCCTGTGGTAGAGTAAGCAAGGGACTCACATCGGGGCATACCCTGCCAACTTAGAGCGACCAAAGCGATACTGAAGGGGATGATGGATGGAGCATTTGAGCAAATCAAACACTCACCGCAAGTCAACTGATCTGGGTTTAATCCATCACCTTTATTTAGCTCACTCCACCACCCCAGTTCAGAAATGGCCATCAGCAAAACAGTCTGACCATGTGCCTCATGGTAATAGTCAAGCCCGTACTGCCAAGCCATGTCTTCGTTGGACTGGAACCAAGCATCCTGGGACCAGTTTCAGATTCATAATCCTCATCAGCCAGACTGTCTTGAATCCATTGGTAGAGTGAGCAACGGACCCACGTCTGGGCATACCCTGACAACTTAGGGCGAACAAAGCAATAGCAAAGGAGATGATGGATGGAGCGTTTGAGCAAATCAAACACTCAGCTCCAGTCAACTGATCTGGGTTTAATACATCACCATTCTTTAGCTCACTCCATCACCACATGTCAGACATGGCCATATGGAAATCAGTCTCCCCTGTACCTCATGGGAACAGTCCAGCCCGAACGGCCAACCCATGTCTTCCCTGGACCGGTTTTGGATTCATAATCCTCATCAGCCAGGCTATCTCGAATCCAGTGGAAGAGTGAGCAAGGGACCCACGTCTGGGCACACTCTACCAACTTAGGGCGAACAAAGCGATACCAACGGGGATGTGGGAAGGAGCGTTTGAGCAAATCAAAAACTCACCCCCAGTCAACTGATCTGGGTTTAATCTATCACCATTCTTTAGCTTACTCCACTCCACCACTCCAGTTCAGACATGACCATATGCAATTCAGTCTCACCCTGTGCCTCATCAGAGCAGTCCAGCCCCAACTGCCAAGCCATGTCTTCCCTGGACTGGAAACAAGAATCCTGGGACCAGTTTTGGATTCATAATCCTCATCAGCAACTATCTTGAATCCTGTGGTAGAGTAAGCAAGGGACTCACATCGGGGCATACCCTGCCAACTTAGAGCGACCAAAGCGATACCAAAGGGGATGATGGATGGAGCATTTAAGCAAATCAAACACTCACCGCAAGTCAATTGATCTGGGTTTAATCCATCACCTTTATTTAGCTCACTCCACCACCCCAGTTCAGAAATGGCCATCAGCAAAACAGTCTGACCATGTGCCTCATGGTAATAGTCAAGCCCGTACTGCCAAGCCATGTCTTCGTTGGACTGGAACCAAGCATCCTGGGACCAGTTTCAGATTCATAATCCTCATCAGCCAGACTGTCTTGAATCCATTGGTAGAGTGAGCAACGGACCCACGTCTGGGCATACCCTGACAACTTAGGGCGAACAAAGCAATAGCAAAGGAGATGATGGATGGAGCGTTTGAGCAAATCAAACACTCAGCTCCAGTCAACTGATCTGGGTTTAATACATCACCATTCTTTAGCTCACTCCATCACCACATGTCAGACATGGCCATATGGAAATCAGTCTGACCCTGTACCTCATGGGAACAGTCCAGCCCGAACGGCCAACCCATGTCTTCCCTGGACCGGTTTTGGATTCATAATCCTCATCAGCCAGGCTATCTCGAATCCAGTGGTAGAGTGAGCAAGGGAACCACGTCTGGGCATACCCTGCCAACTTAGGGCGAACAAAGCGATACCAAAGGGGATGATGGATGGAGTGTTTGAGCAAATCAAACACTCACCTCCAGTCAACTGATCTGAGTTTAATACATCACCATTCTTTAGCTCACTCCATCACCACAGGTCAGACATGGCCTTATGCAAATCAGTCTGACCCTGTACCTCATATGAACAGTCCAGCCCGAACGGCGAAGCCATGTCTTCCCTGGACCGGAAACAAGCATCCTGGGACCCGTTTCGGATTCATAATCCTCATCAGCCAAGCTATCTTGAATCTATTGAAAGAGTGAGCAAGGAGCCCACGTCTGGGAATACCCTGCCAACTTAGGGCGAACAAAGCAATACCAAAGGAGCGTTTGAGCAAATCAAACACTCACCTCCAATCAACTGAACTGGGTTTAATACATTACCATTCTTTAGCTCACTCCATCACCACAGGTCAGACATGGCCATATGCAAATCAGTCTGACCCTGTACCTCATGGGAACAGTCCAGCCCGAACGGCCAACCCATGTCTTCCCTGGACGGGAAACAAGCATCCTGGGGCCGGTTTTGGATTCATAATCCTTATCAGCCAGGCTATCTTGAATCAAGTGGTAGAGTGAGCAAGGGACCCACGTCTGGGCATACCCTGCCAACTTAGGGCGAACAAAGCGATACCAAAGGGGATAATGGATGGAGCATTTGATCAAATCAAACACTCACCTTCAGTCAACTGAACTGGGTTTAATACATTACCATTCTTTAGCTCACTCCGTCACCACAGGTCAGACATGGCCATATGCAAATCAGTCTGACCCTGTACCTCATGGGAACAGTCCAGCCCGAACGGCAAAGCCATGTCTTCCCTGGACAGGAAACAAGCATCCTGGGACCAGTTTTGGATTCATAAACCTCCTCAGCCAGGCTATCTCGAATCCAGTGGTAGAGTGAGCAAGGGACCCACGTCTGGGCATACCCTGCCAACTTAGGGCGAACAAAGCGATACCAAAGGGGATAGTGGATGAAGCGTTTGAGCAAATCAAAAACTCACCCCTAGTCAACTGATCGGGGTTTAATCCATCACCATTCTTTAGCTCACTCCACCACCCCAGTTCAGACATGGCCATATGCAAATCAGTCTGACCCTGTACCTCATGGGAACAGTCCAGCCCGAATGGTGAAGCCATGTCTTCCCTGGACAGGAAACTAGCATCCTGGGACCGGTTTCGGATTCATAATCCTCATCAGCCAGGCTATCTTGAATCCAGTGGTAGAGTGAGCAAGGGAACCAAGCCTGTACATATGCTACCAAATTAGGGCGAACGAAGCGATACCAAAGGGGATGATGGATGGAGCATTTGAGCAAATCAAAAACTCACCCCACTCAACTGATCTGGGTTTAATCCATCAACTTTATTTAGCACACTCCAGCACCCCAGTTCAGAAATGGCCATATGCAAATCAGTCTGACCATGGTCCTCATGGGATTAGTCAAGCCCGAAATGCCAAGCCATGTCTTCCCTGGACTGGAACTAAGCATCCTGGGACCGGTTTCAGATTCATAATCCTCATCAGCAAGACTGTCTTGAATCCATTGGTAGCATGAGCAAGGGACCCACGTCTGGGCATACCCTGACAACTTAGGGCAAACAAAGCAATAGCAAAGGAGATGATGGATGGAGCGTTTGAGCAAATCAAACACTCACCTCCAGTCAACTGTTCTGGGTTTAAGACATCACCATTCTTTATCTCACTCCATCACCACAGGTCAGCTATGGCCATATGAAATCAGTTTGACCCTGTACCTCATTTGAACAGTCCAGCCCGAACGGCAAAGCCATGTCTTCCCTGGACCGGAAACAAGCATCCTGGGACCCGTTTCGCATTCATAATCCTCATCAGCCAAGCTATCTTGAATCCATTCGTAGAGTGAGCAAGGGACCCACGTCTGGGAATACCCTGCCAATTTAGGGCCAACAAAGCGATATCAAAGGAGCGTTTGAGCAAATCAAACACTCACCTCCAGTCAACTGAACTGGGTTCAATACATCACCATTCTTTAGCTCTCTCCATCACCACAGGTCAAACATGGCCATATGCAAATCAGTCTGAGCCTGTAACTCATGGGAACAGTCCAGCACGAATGGCGAAGCCATGTCTTCCCTGGACCGGAAACAAGCATCCTGGGACCGGTTTCAGACTCATAATCCTCATCAGCCAGGCTACCTCGAATCCAGTGGTAGAGTGAGCAAGGGTCCCACATCTGGGCATACCCTGACAACTTCGGGTGAACAAAGCAATAGCAAAGGAGATGATGGATGGAGCGTTTGAGCAAATCAAACACTCACCTCCAGTCAACTGATTTGGGTTAAATGCATCACTATTCCTTAGCTCACTCCATCGCCACAGGTCAGTTATGGCCATACGAAATCAGTCTGACCCTGAACCTCATGGGAACAGTCCAGCCCAAACGGCCAACCCATGGCTTCCCTGGACTGGAACCAAGCATCCTGGGACCAGTTTCAGATTCATAATCCTCATCAGCCAGACTGTCTTGAATCCATTGGTAGAGTGAGCAACGGACCCACGTCTGGGCATACCCTGACAACGTAGGGCGAACAAAGCAATAGCAAAGGAGATGATGGATGGAGCGTTTGAGCAAATCAAACACTCAGCTCCAGTCAACTGATCTGGGTTTAATACATCACCATTCTTTAGCTCACTCCATCACCACATGTCAGACATGGCCATATGGAAATCAGTCTGACCCTGTACTTCATGGGAACAGTCCAGCCCGAACGGCCAACCCATGTCTTCCCTGGACCGGAAACAAGCATCCTGGGACCGGTTTTGGATTCATAATCCTCATCAGCCAGGCTATCTCGAATCCAGTGGTAGAGTGAGCAAGGGACCCACGTCTGGGCATACCCTGCCAACTTAGGGCGAACAAAGCGATACCAAAGGGGATGATGGATGGAGTGTTTGAGCAAATCAAACACTCACCTCCAGTCAACTGATCTGAGTTTAATACATCACCATTCTTTAGCTCACTCCATCACCACAGTCAGACATGGCCTTATGCAAATCAGTCTGACCCTGTACCTCATATGAACAGTCCAGCCCGAACGGCGAAGCCATGTCTTCCCTGGACCGGAAACAAGCATCCTGGGACCCGTTTCGGATTCATAATCCTCATCAGCCAAGCTATCTTGAATCCATTGATAGAGTGAGCAAGGAGCCCACGTCTGGGAATACCCTGCCAACTTAGGGCGAACAAAGCAATACCAAAGGAGCGTTTGAGCAAATCAAACACTCACCTCCAGTCAACTGAACTGGGTTTAATACATTACCATTCTTTAGCTCACTCCATCACCACAGGTCAGACATGGCCATCTGCAAATCAGTCTGACCCTGTACCTCATGGGAACAGTCCAGCCCGAACGGCCAACCCATGTCTTCCCTGGACGGGAAACAAGCATCCTGGGACCGGTTTTGTATTCATAATCCTTATCAGCCAGGCTATCTTGAATCCAGTGGTAGAGTGAGCAAGGGACCCACGTCTGGGCATACCCTGCCAACTTAGGGCGAACAAAGCGATACCAAAGGGGATAATGGATGGAGCGTTTGAGCAAATCAAACACTCACCTCCAGTCAACTGATTTGGGTTTAATATATCTCTATTCCTTAGCTCACTCCATCGCCACAGGTCAGTTATGGCCATACGAAATCAGTCTGACCCTGAACCTCATGGGAACAGTTCAGCCCAAACGGCCAACCCATGTCTTCCCTGGACTGGAAACAAGCATCCTGGGACCGGTTTTGGATTCATAATCCTCATCAGCCAGGCTATCTCGAATCCAGTGGTAGAGTGAGCAAGGGACCCACGTCGGGGCATACCCTGCCAACTTAGGGCGAACAAAGCGATACCAAAGGGGATGATGGATGGAGCATTTGAGAAAATCAAACACTCACCTCCAGTCAACTGATCTGGGTTTAATACATCACCATTCTTTAGCTCACTCCATCACCACAGGTCAGACATGGCCCTATGCATATCAGTCTGACCCGGTACCTCATTTGAACAGTCCATCCCGAACGGCGAAGCCATGTCTTCCCCGGACCGGAAACAAGCATCCTGGAACCCGTTTCGAATTCATAATCCTCATCAGCCAAGCTATCTTGAATCTATTCATAGAGTGAGCAAGGGACCCACGTCCGGGAATACCCTGCCAACTTAGGGCGAACAAAGCGATACAAAAGGAGCGTTTGAACAAATCAAACACTCACCTCCAGTCAACTGAACTGGGTTTAATACATCACTATTCTTTAGCTCACTCCATCACCATAGGTCAGACATGGCCATATGCCAATCAGTCTGACCCTGTACCTCATGGGAACAGTCCAGCCTGAATGGCGAAGACATGTCTTCCCTGGACAGGAAACTAGAATCCTGGGACCGGTTTCGGATTCATAATCCTCATCAGACAGGCTATCTCAAATCGAGTGGTAGAGTGAGCAAGGGACCCACGTCTGGGCATACCCTGTCAACTTAGGGCGAACAAAGCAATACCAAAGGGAATGATGGATGGAGCGTTTGAGCAAATCAAACTCTCACCCCCAGTCAATTGATCAGGGTTTAATCCATCGCCATTCTTTAGCTCACTCCACCACCCCAGTTCAGACATGTCCATATGCAAATCAGTCTGACCATGTGCCTCATGGGAACAGTCCAGCCTGAACTGCCAAGCCATGTCTACCTGGACCTGAAACAAGCATTCTGGGACCGGTTTTGGATTCATAATCCTCATCAGACAGGCTATCTTGAATCCAGTGGTAGAGTGAGCAAGGAAAAAACACCTGGACATACCCTGCCAAATTAGGGCAAACAAAGCGATACCAAAGGGGATGATGGAAGGAGCGTTTGAGGAAATCAGACACTCACCCCAAGTCAACTGATCGGGGTTTAATCCATCACCATTCTTTAGCTCACTCCACCACCCCAGTTCAGACATGTCCATATCCAAATCAGTCTGACCATGTGCCTCATGGGAACAGTCCAGCCTGAACTGCCAAGCCATGTCTTCCCTGGACCGTAAACAAGCATCCTGGGACCGGTTTCGGATTCATAATCCCCATCCGCCAGGCTATCTTGAATACAGTGGTAGAGTGAGCAAGGGACCCCCGTCTGGACATACCCTGCCAACTTAGGGCGAACAAAGCGATACCAAAGGGGATCATGGTTGGAGCGCTTGAACAAATCAAACACTCACCCCAGTCAACTGATAGGAGTTTATTCCATCACCATTCTTTAGCTCACTCCACCAACCCAGTTCGGACATGGCCATATGCAGATCAGTCTGACCCTTTGCCTCTTGGGAACAGTTCAGCCCGAACAGCCAAGCCATGTCATCCCTGGACCGCATGTAAACATCCTGGGACCAGTTGCGTATTCATAATCCCCATTAGCCAGGCTATCTTTTATCCAGTGGAAGAGTGAGCAAGGGACCCACGTCTGGGCACACTCTGCCAACTTAGGACGAACAAAACGATACCAAAAGGGATGATGGATGGAGCATTTGAGCAAATCAAACACTCACCCCAAGTCAACTGATATGGGTTTAATCCATCACCATTCTTTAGCTCACTCCACCACTCCAGTTCAGACATGGCCATATGCAATACAGTCTGACCCTGTGCCTCATGGGAACAGTCTATCCCGACCTGCCAAGCCATGTCTTCCCTGGACGGGAAAAAAGCATCCGGGGACCAGTTTCAGATTTATATTCCTCATCAGCCAGGCTATCTTTAATCCAGTGGTAAAGTGAGCAAAGAAACCCAAATCTTTGGCATACCCTGCCAACTTAGGGCAAACAAAGCAATACCAAAGGGGATGATGGATGGAGCATTTGAGCAAATCAAACACTCACCCCAAGTCAACTGATCTGGGTGTACTCCATCCCATTCTTTAGCTCACTCCACTCCCCCACTCCAGTTTAGAAATGGCCATATGCAATTCAGTCTGACCCTGTGCCTCATGGGTACAGTCCAGCCCGACCTGCCAAGCCATGTCTTCCCTGGACCGGAAACAAGCATCCTGGGACTGGTTTCGAATTCATAATCCTCATCAGCCAGGCTATCTTGAATCCAGTCGTAGAGTGAGCAAGGGACCCACATCTGGGCATACCCTGCCAACTTAGGACGAACAAAGCGATACCAAAGGGGATGATGAATGGAGCGTTTGAGCACATCAAACATTCACCCCCAGTAATCTGATCTGGGTTTAATCCATCACCATTCTTTAGCTCACTCGACTCCACCACTCCAGTTCAGACATGGCCATATGCAATTTAGTCTGACCCTGTGCCTCATGGGAACAGTCTAGCCTGACCTGCCAAGCCATGTCTTCCCTGGACTGGAAACAAGCATCCGGGGACCAGTTTCAGATTCATAATCCTCATCAGCCAGGCTATCTTGAATCCAGTGGTAAAGTGAGCAAGGGATCCAAGTCTTGGGCATACCCTGCCAAGTTAGGGCAAACAAAGCAATACCAAAGGGGATGATGAATGGAGCGTTTGAGCACATCAAACATTCACCCCCAGTAATCTGATCTGGGTTTAATCCATCACCATTCTTTAGCTCACTCCACCATTCCAGTTCGAACATGGCCATATGCAAATAAGTCTGACCCTGTGCCTCATGGTAACAGTCCAGCCCGAACTGCCAAGCCATGTCTTCCTTGAAGCAGAAACAAGCATCCTGGGACCGGTTTGGTTTCCATAATCCTCATCAGCCAGGCTATCTTGAATCCAGTGGTAGAGTGAGCAAGGGAACCAAGTCTGGACAAACCCTGTGGTAAATTTAAATTACCTATACTTAATTTATGCGGTAAAGTTCAATAAGAATAACTCAGTCAAAAATAAGAGGCAGAGTCCGTGGCATCTGAGTTTTATGAAGGTTTTATTCCTTAAAAAGGAATTGGTTCGAACCAGGTATCATGTTCCATCACCACAAGGGTTCAGGAAGGGAATGGACATGGACATGTACAATGTTTTATTAACAGAACATCATATATATAGTCAACGCATTATAGTAGAGATTGATGCAGAAGGCGTAACAGCTGAGAGAAACGAGATAAGAACACATGTACGTAACAGAAGGCGTGCATGAGGGCGTGCACGGAGGAGTGTGCTAGACAACGTCACTTGAAACGTATCACAGGTAGGTGGATCCATAGACGAATCCTGCAGTGTCAGCAGAAATACATGGCAGAGATGCGCGCGCAGCAGCATGACGTGTGATTGACGTGGAACTGGAGGGTGAAGGGGACTTGACATTTAGCCCTACATGAGGAGACAGAAGTCTGGGATGTCAGAACAACCTAATCCCAAATCATATCTAATATCTTGTGTTTAAGGAACTGTACTATCTAGAAGGAAAGGTCTCTCGGGCAGAGGCTATTCTATACTGACTGCTAGTGCGTGCATATGCGACTACGTGTCTACGTGTAAAGCAAGGGGGCCAGGGGCCTACCATGGTAACAGGAGCTATGAATTACTTGCATGGAGACAGAAAGGCCGGGCCCTTTGCTCTGCAGCTGGGGAGATGTTTTCCTAAACTACTAGACAGGAATGTATTTTCGAGGAGCGGAGCAGATAACTTGAAGGCTGAATACAGTCTTGGCAGGCAAGCAGGTCGAGCCAGGCACAGCTCGCCGCACAGGGAGTAAGGCAGAGGTCAGGAAGCAGCAGACTGTAGCTTTCAGAAACAGAAGTCAGAAAGGGCTCGATGGCAGGAATCAGGGCCTAACTCACCAGAGCTAGTAAAACATGAAAAGTGTACCATGTAAAGACGTTGGCAAGGCACACTTAGGAACCGAATATCCGACCCAGTCATGGTGGATCTGAAAGAGGACATGTTAACGTTGGAATCAAATGTATTTGCGTCTTCATAGCTGGTTGTGGAGGGAACATACATGTACTTGAAGCACGTACATGGAGCCGTTGGGGTCTACGATAGGGGACACAATTGACCATAAAATTCATATTACCTCAACCCCACCAACTTAGGGCGAACAAAGCGATACCAAAGGGGATGTGGGAAGGAGCGTTTGAGCAAATCAAAAACTCACCCCCAGTCAACTGATCTGGGTTTAATCTATCATCATTCTTTAGTTCACTCCACTCCACCACTCCAGTTCAGACATGGCCATATGCAATTCAGTCTCACCCTGTGCCTCATCGGAGCAGTCCAGCCCCACCTGCCAAGCCATGTCTTCCCTGGTCTGGAAACAAGAATCCTGGGACCGGTTTTGGATTCATAATCCTCATCAGCAACTATCTTGAATCCTGTGGTAGAGTGAGCAAGGGACCCACGTCTGGGCATACCCTGCAAAATTAGGGCGACCAAAGCGATACCAAAGGGGATGATGGATGGAGCATTTGAGCAAATCAAACACTCATCCCAAGTCAACTGATCTGGGTTTAATCCATCACCATTCTTTAGCTCACTCCACCACTCCAGTTCAGACATGGCCATATGCAATTCAGTCTGACCCTGTGCCTCATGGGAACAGCCTAGCCCGACCTGTCAAGCCATGTCTTCCCTGGACGGGAAAAAAGCATCCGGGACCAGTTTCAGATTTACATTCCTCATCAGCCAGGCTATCTTGAATCCAGTGGTAAAGTGAGCAAAGAAACCCAAATCTTTGGCATACCCTGCCAACTTAGGGCAAACAAAGCAATACCAAAGGGGATGATGGATGGAGCATTTGAGCAAATCAAACACTCACCCCAAGTCAACTGATGTGGGTGTACTCCATCCCATTCTTTAGCTCACTCCACTCCCCCACTCCAGTTTAGAAATGGCCATGTGCAATTCAGTCTGACCCTGTGCCTCATGGGAACAGTCCAGCCCGACCTGCCAAGCCATGTCTTCCCTGGACCGGAAACAAGCATCCTGGGACTGGTTTCGAATTCATAATCCTCATCAGCCAGGCTATCTTGAATCCAGTCGTAGAGTGAGCAAGGGACCCACATCTGGGCATACCCTGCCAACTTAGGACGAACGAAGCGATACCAAAGGGGATGATGAATGGAGCGTTTGAGCACATCAAACATTCACCCCCAGTAATCTGATCTGGGTTTAATCCATCACCATTCTTTAGCTCACTCGACTCCACCACTCCAGTTCAGACATGGCCATATGCAATTCAGTCTGACCCTGTGCCTCATGGGAACAGTCTAGCCTGACCTGCCAAGCCATGTCTTCCCTGGACTGGAAACAAGCATCCGGGGACCAGTTTCAGATTCATAATCCTCATCAGCCAGGCTATCTTGAATCCAGTGGTAGAGTGAGAAAGGGACCCAAGTCTTGGGCATACCCTGCCAATTTAGGGCAAACAAAGCAATACCAAGGGGATGATGGATGGAGCGTTTGAGCACATCAAACACTCACCCCCAGTAATCTGATCTGGGTTTAATCCATCACCATTCTTTAGCTCACTCCACCATCCCAGTTCAAACATGGCCATATGCAAATAAGTCTGACCCTGTGCCTCATGGGAACAGTCCAGCCCGAACTGCCAAGCAATGTCTTCCCTGAAGCGGAAACAAGCATCCTGGGACCGGTTTGGTTTCATAATCCTCATCAGCCAAGCTATCTTGAATCCAGTGGTAGAGTGAGCAAGGGAACCAAGTCTGGACATACCCCACCAACTTAGGGTGAACAAAGCGATACCAAAGGGGATGAGGGATGGAGCGTTTGAGCAAATCAAAAACTCACCCCCAGTCAACTGATCTGGGTTTAATCCATCACCATTCTTTAGCTCACTCCAATCCACCACTCCAGTTCAGGCATGACCATATGCAATTCAGTCACACCCTGTGCCTCATGGGAGCACTCCAGCCTGACCTGCCAAGCCATGTCTTCCCTGGACTGGAAACAAGAATCCTGGGACCGGTTTGGATTCATAATCCTCATCAGCAACTATCTTGAATCCTGTGGTAGATTGAGCAAGGGATTGTATCAAAGTGGGGGAAACAGAAACTGGACAATTTTTAACGGGGTCCAATGTACATGTCCCATGGAGTAATAAGCAACAGCAGAAAGTACAGAGTTCCCCGGGGAGAGTCAACTAAATGACTAAAACTAACCTCTCTCTCATTGAGTTAAGCAGAAAAAGTGAATGTTGTGAAACCCTTTACGGAATATGCAATTCAGTCTGACCCTGTGCCGCATGGGAGCAGTCCAGCCCGACCTTCCAAGACATGTCTTCCCTGGACCGGAAACAAGAATCCTGGGACCGGTTTTGTAATTATAATCCTCATCAGCAACTATCTTGAATTCTGTGGTAGAGTGAGAAAGGGACCCACATCTGGGCATACCCTGCAACTTAGGGCGAGCAAAGCGATACCAAAGGGGATGATGGATGGGGCGTTTGAGCAAATCAAACACTCACCGGCAGTCAACTGATTGGGGTTTAATCCATCACCATTCTTTAGCTCAGTCCACCACCCCAGTTCAAAAATGGCCATTTGCAAGTCAGTCTGACCCTCTGCCTCATGGGAACAGTCCAGTCCGAAATGCCAAGCCATGTCTTCCCTGGAGCGGAAACAAGCATCCTTAGACCGCTTTCGGATTCATAATCCTCATCAGCCAGGCTATCTTGAATCCAGTGGTAGAGTGAGCAAGGGACCCACGTCTTGGCATACCCTGCCAACGTCGGGCGAACAAAGCTTTACGAAAGGGGATGATGGATGGAGGGTTTGAGCAAATCAAACACTCACCCCCAGTGAACTGATCTGGGTTTAATCCATCACCATTCTTTAGCTCACTCCACCACCACAGGTCAGACATGGCCATATGCAACTCAGTCTGACCCTGTGCGTCATGGGAACAGTCCAGCCCGAACTGCCAAGCCTTTTCTTCCCTGGACCGGAAACAAGCATACTGGGACCGGTTTTGGATTCATAATCCTCATCAGCAATTATCTTGAATCCATTGGTAGAGTGAGAAAGGGATCCACGTCTGGGCATATCCTGCCAACTTAGGGCGAACAAAGCGATACCACAGGGGATGATGGATGGAGCGTTTGAGCAAATCAAACACTCACCCCCAGTCAACTGATCTGGATTTAATCCATCACCATTCTTTAGCTCACTCCACCACCCCATTTCAGACATGGCCATATGCAAATCAGTCTGATCCTGTGCCTCAGGTGAACTGTTCAGCCCGAACTTCCAAGCCTTGTCTTCCCTGCACTGGAAACTAGCATCCTGGGATCGGTTTCGGATTCATAATCCTCATCAGCCAGGATATCTCGAATCCAGTGGTAGAGTGAGCAGGGGACCCACGTCTGGGCATACCCTGCCAACTAAGGGTAAACAAAGCGATACCAAAGGGGATGATGGATGGAGCATTTGAGCCAATCAAACACTCACCCCCAGTCAACTGAACTGGGTTTAATCCATCACCATTCTTTAGCTCACTCCACCACCCCTGTTCAGACATGGCCATATGCAAACCAGTCTATCCCTGTGCCTCATGGGAACAGTCCAGCCCGAACTGCCAAGCCATGTCTTCCCTGGACCGGAAACAAGCATCCTGGGTCCGGTTTCGGATTCGGATTCATAATCCTCATCAGCCAGGCTATCTTGAATCCAGTGGTAGAGTGAGCAAGGTACCCACGCCTGGGCATACCCTGCCAACTTAAGGAGAACAAAGCAATACCACAGGGGATGATGGATGGAGAGTTTGAGCAAATTAAACACTCACCCCCAGTCAACTGATCTGGGTTTAATCCATCACTATTCTTAAGCTCACTCCATCACCCCAGTTCATACGTGGCCATATGCAAATCAGTCTGACGCTGTGCCTCATGGGAACAGTCCAGCCCGAACTGCCAAGCCATGTCTTCCCTGGACCGGAAACAAGCATCCTGGAACCGGTTTTGGATTCATAATCCTCATCAAGCCAAACCATATGGTGGGCATCAACAAAAAGATTATCCAGGAGGCTTTTTGAATATTACGGCGGCTTGAGATACAAACAATAAATTTCGAAATCCTATTTCGCCCGGTATGTAACTATGGTGGATGCTGATGGCCCACCCTCAAATCTGCCAGCTAGCTATCTCCTAAAAGTGACCACTGGGAACAAAGCTTGCTCTTTCACCTTAGGGCTGGCACTCTAAAATACCTGCTGTGCTTCACTTTAGGCTTTAACATCAATCTTAAGCCACTGTCCTGCTCCTGTGGTAACATTGGCGGTCAATCCATGTTACACTTTTTATTATTTTGTATCTTCTATCAAATATATAGTAAACAGCTGTTGATTCCCTTTTTTAAGGCTTCGGCCATTACTGACTTCATGGTGGCCCATAGGGATATTGTTAAGCTTAACAGGAAAAATGTAACATTCTGCATTTTGCACCTTTCTGAGAATGGCTTTTGGCTCCCACGCCTCCATGAGTACTGTATAATTGCACGCATTTTTATTGTACCATGTTACCTATACCGGACTTTGTTTTTTTACTATTCCGCTGCTACCTGTTAAACTATCTGCATCTTATTACATTATGCTGTTAGATTTCATGAAATACCTTGCTATCGGTTTTGATCAAATGTGTGTTTTCATATCACTTTGCTGCTATCAGTTACATTATCAGCATCGACCTCAGACACCAACACTTCAGTATACTTCTAGACCTCTGGATACTCTGCCAGGAATAAGGACTGCAGTGCTGCTACAAGGACTGCCACTCTGCTGAACAGCTACTCTGAAGGAGCTGCTGCCCTGTTGGTTTGACCTGCTGACCTGCAGCCCTCTTGCCTGGGGAGGAAGAACTGGATCTGCAACCCATCTTTAACCCAGGACCCCAGACTAACTTAAAGGGTTAGTCTGCTGGCCTCCTGACTTGAGCCTCAGAGACAGAAAATGCTTTCTTACAGCTCCTAGTCCTATCATCAGCAAGATCTTGACCCCCAAATGGTGTCCCTATGGTACAGGACCCTTAGTGCGGCTCAGTGAGCTACTAAACCAAGCTTTTGGGGTCTTCATGACTGCAAATGGGCCATTCGCACCAGAACCGCACTACTCGCACTGAAAATCAACTTGAGTTAGGAATTAGCATTTAAAACCCTATTAAATTCACTAAAAACCATAGGTTTCACACCAGTTATAGTTACCTGGAAATTTTACTGACATAAAACCATTGAAATTCCCACGTTATAGTTAGTTGGACTCACTTAACTTGCGCGCCTGCAATGCACTGCTGATGATGTCACATATTACATCACTCATGACATGGTCAGTGACATCACTCATGACATGCAGGCGCGCAAGTTATAGCGAGTCCAACTAACTATAACGTGGGAATTTCAATGGATTTATGACAGTAAAATTTCCAGTTAACTATAACTGGTGTGAAACCTATGGTTTTTTCAGTGAATTTCATAGGTTTTTTAAATCCTAATCCCTAACTATAACTAGTGTGAAACCTATGGTTTTTTCAGTGAATTTCAAAGGTTTTTTTAATGCTAATTCCTAACTATAAGTCTCACTTTATAAGTAAGACTGTTAGCGCTCTAGTTGTTCTTTAGAACACTCTGGTACATTCTGTCATTGGGCTATAGTTGCGCTACATCTGGCTGATATTTGGGCTACATTTGTATTTTTTTGTCTCTGGTGGCCATCTTTGGGCTACATTGGGCTACATTGGGCTACATTGGGCTACATTTGGGCTCTAACATATATATAGCCCAATGTAGCCCAATATATATTTTTTCAAAGTTAATTTTCTTAAAAACCACTGGAGCATATATCTTGAGACATAGCAAAATCACATCGGGCTACCAGTCCCTACAATTTTTCCCAATTTCTTTTTTTTTGTATATTTTTTATTTTTTTTATGCCCTGGAGCGCTCCCTGTGCGCGCCCCGGTGAGCGCCCCGGAAAGCGTAGTATTTTGAAGCGCCCCGGTGCGCGAACCGGGAAGCGTCCCGTTAGCGCCAATGTTGTGATCGAAAACAACATCGTGACGCTTCACGTAAGCGTGACTTATCGCGTAGCCGCGCGATGTGTCTTATGACGCGCTGCGTAAACGCACCCGGAAGTGCTCCGTGGCGCGGCCCGGAGCGCGTAACGTAAGCGCGCCACAGCGCGTAACGTAAGCGCATCGGGTCATGTGACTTGAAAATAACACTTTTCATTGGTTCTCATCATTTTTTTTGTCCAGATAATGAAAACCCCCTCCTTTTTTCCTCATTTTAACTTTCTTCATTGAGAGAGCAAGAGCTATTTTTGAGTAAACAATGGCATCACTTGTACCTGCAGCTGGTGCACCCCCACCACCACCACCAAGAAAAGAAGGTCCACCACCACAGTTTCTTGGAGGACTAGAAGAAGAGGAGGAAGAAGAGGAGGAGGATCAACAACCAAGGCGCTTCCTGCCTGAAGAACCAAGGCAAAGGCACATTAAAATGCACTTTATTTGGCAATTCTTTTCTTTTCCTGCAGACCAGAAAAAGGTGAACGCCCCCAAAGTCACCTGTCTTATTTGTGGCAAAGTTCTCTCCAGGAGCAATCCCAAAATGAAATATTCTTTTGGTAATTTTACCATGATCCGCCACATGGAGAGGTGGCATCCCAATAACTTAGCCCAGGCTGAAGTACAGAAACTTCGAAACAACCCACCCCCTGTGGCCAGCACCTCCTCTTCTGAACACTCACTTTCTGGTCCTGAAGGACGCCAAATGGTGCCAAATATTCAACAAAAATTTGGCACCATCAAAATTGTTTGCATTTTCTGTGGCAAAACATTATGTTATGGTGAACTTAGTGTCACCTTAATAAATAATGCCGTGGACAACCACCAATGCAGCAAGAAGGAAGCAGTAATTCTTTTCTTTTTTTTTTTGCTCCTGTTGATCCATTTCCAATTCCCTTTTTTTTGTTTGTTCCCTTAAAAAACTCAAAAAAATATAAAATTGTTCAAAAATACAAAAATACAAAAAAAAAATGTTCAGAAAAAAAATACAAAAATTATAAAACAACAAAAAGAATTTTAAAAAAGTTCTTTTCAGAACTACCGCCCATTTATAAAATATTGCTAAAAATTTTAATTCTGTCATTCTTTTTTCTCTTTTTTGCGCTTCCCGGTGCGCTCCCCGGTGCGCGTACCAGGGGCTCCCTCCGTGAAACGCACACCAGAGGTACTGTCCATAGTTACGACAGATAATTACCTCGCACTGCACTTCTCTTAACAGTACCAGCCCGGGGTTGTGAATAAAGTTTATTTCTATACACCCACGAGCCAGGTACTTTTTAAACCTTCACTATATCCCACCACTCACATTAATATACCCCAACCACTTCCACCACACACACCACACATAGTCCATACTATCAGTGCTCCCACGTAGTCGTAGGTCGCAGCACGCCGCATCCCGTTAGAGGGGTGCGAAGACCCCTATGATGAAGCATGACACCAAGGGGCCTGTTGGTGTGTTAGGGGTATTTTACAAAACACTGAGTGTCCCCACACTTGTGGTAGACACTTCCCCTATTCACTGTGAGGCGAATTCCTTTGGTTTATGTAACAGTGCCCGTGGAGTAAGAATCCTACCTCTGTACTCTACCTCCCTCCTGATGTTTTTTAGGGTCAGATTTTACTCATACAAAACCAAAGAAATTCAGCCGTTATAGTTAGCTGAATTAACTATAACTTGCGCCCCGCAATGCACTGCTTATGTCTTT